>NC_142132.1:4330000-4585000 GCF_024610735.1 Ursus americanus | reverse complement strand
TTCACTAATTTCTTTTTTGAATGAGCTCTCTAGTTTTTTGATTAAAATTTCACACCAGTAGTTGAACAGAATTGAATACACGGCTTAGCCATATTTGCAAGTGTCGTCTTTTAAAACACCAGATTAAATGTTACTTCTTAGGACGGAAGGTATTGTTCAAATAGCTTTGTTTACTTTAAATGCATGTATTTTTCTCTCCTTGGCATTTAGGCCTTGCATAAACAAGCTTGGTGAGGGGCAGAAGCAAGTGGACAGCCTTCGGACTGGGTTCTGGCTCTTTCGGAACCCCGCAGGTAGTCGTTGGCGTGTAAAACAGCCAGGGCAAAGGCTTCCGCCTGCCCACAGTAGGAATTCTGAGGTGTCCAGTGCAGGTGCAGTCATCCTTCAGGGCATGCTGCTTGTCTGTAGGAAAGGTGGGGTCCCGGGGTGCAAGGGGAGGGGAAGCTGGCTTTATAGACCCTGGAGACAGTTCTAACCTGCGCCTGGTCCTGCAGCACTTGCTGACTCTGCCACTAGATGAGACAAAGTAACTATGATTTGGGGCTCAGAGCTTTCCCGGTGACACATCCTCCCAGTTGCCTAACGATTTAATCCCAGTTGCACATACTGGGAGCCTATGTTCAGAGCCAGGTAGCCTGTGATTACTTTCTTTTCACTTTCAACCAGGGGCCCGAAGGTAAGGCCGGGCACCTTTTGGGGAGGGAAGGTAGTCACGGGACTTGAATTAGTTGTGGGTGATTTTCAAACTTTAAAAAGTTGGGTGTTTGAAAGCACTGTGGTTGACGCGAGTGGAGAGGGTTGCTGCTTACTTGCAAAGCCGTGTTTGGAAAGACAGGTGGCGCTTCTGCGGGGAGCAGCATTTCCTGCCTTTCTCTGTCCCAGGCAACGCCAGCCACTCCTAGAAAGTGGCTGAATAGTCCTCACTCTGGAGAGAGGTGAGCTCTACCTAAAAACACTCTTTTCCCACGGTAATCCAGCCCTTACTGATGAATCAGTTTCTGGAGAGGCTTATCTTTTTTTTTTTTTTTTTGACCTGTTGTATTTTTTGATATCCAAACTAAGAAACTCAACCATAAAAATGAGGACCTGTGGGAGTATATTTTTAGAGAGCGTTTATGATGAATCTCCTTACGTTCCTTTTATCCATTCGGTCTTTAAGGGTGAGACTATTGGATGCCCAGCTTGGGCTTTTATCTCGCAGAGACCCTGAAACACACATTCTTTGTGCTGTGGATTAAACGGCGGCTATGTAAGAAACTTCCCGTCGGTGGTGGTCTGTGCACGTGGGATGGCAGCAGTGTGACTCCGAGACGCAGGGGATTATTTAGACCAGGCAAAAGGCAAGTTAAATTTTTTTCTCTTCGAATTAGGAAGTCAGTACATCAACCTGTTGGCCTGGTGTAGCCCGAACCTGACTAGCAGCCCAATCCGAATACTTTTGGAATCAGGGGGAAGCATCCCATTTCATGAGTGTTTAAAGAAAAGCTTTCTTCCCTTCAACAGGCCTGTGTTTCTCATTTCCATTTCCCCTAAAGAGGCATTGTCATGGGCTGGTGGCTGCACTTTGTGGCCTCTGGAGCCCTGGCAGGTGGGGTCAGAGGCAGGGACACCCCCACTGCTCCCGGGGGAAGGGGGATGAGGGTAATAGTGGGAGCAAAGGAGGAGAAAATCAGGAGGGCCGTGTCTTGGCCTGACACTTGGCTGACGGAGGACAGGAGATGTGGCAGGGTTTGTTGACAGAAGGTCTCCTGCTTGTGGGGTGGGCTGTGTCCCTGGAGAGGGAGAGAAGGTTGTGTGGGGGTGGCTCTGGCCTCCCCTCCATTGGACCTGGTCTTCA
Source organism: Ursus americanus (assembly GCF_024610735.1). Lineage (NCBI taxonomy): Eukaryota > Metazoa > Chordata > Mammalia > Carnivora > Ursidae > Ursus > Ursus americanus. Next base: position 4,583,163 of record NC_142132.1, on the reverse strand, counting down.
ACAAGCCGTCTGAGCTTGGGGCATCCTCCTTGTCCCGCCCTTCTCCGCAGAGTGGTGATGACCTGCCAGGGGACACGGAGAAAACCACGGGGCTCCAAGCCAAGGAGGCCTTCAGATGAAGATGAGCCTGGGGGGATTGTCCTGAAGGCCACCCAGGTCTGTAGAGCAGGGGTGCACCTGCGGATGGCTTCTGGCTTCTCCTCTCCACTCAGGCCCTAAGTTCCCGGCCTTCTGTGATGTTTCCATGGGGGTACACCTCTACGGAAGTGTATGAGTTGGAGAACAGCCCAAACTTTCTGATCGGTCAGTGCAAAAGTATTAAATAGAATTTTTAGACAAGATGCGGGATAAAGAGGGCCGTGATGAAACAGAGAGCAGAACCGAGAGAGGAAAACATCCAAAGTGTGACTTCAGAGGCGAGATGGGGGTTTGGACGTTAACGCTGCCGTGGCAGTCAGGAGGGAGTCGGTCTGCACGGTGTCCCGGCTCTGCACGGAACCAAGTCCCCTTGATAGCCCACTGCGGGTGCAGCATTGCAAAAGTCACATTTGCTTTTGGCATCAAAGTTCTAGAGCAAGGATGACCACAGAGCACAAGTTGCTACACTGAGTCCCTCTGTGCTGAGGTCCACTTCCATTTTAGCAATGGGCATCTCGGCAGAGCCCGGGACCCCAGCTCGTGCCCACGTTGATTTTTCTGGTCGCGGGGAACCTTCAGATCTCAGCACCGTGGATGCCTGATGCTTCTAATCTCTGACACCCTGCTAGCTCCGGAAAGATTTCATAATTAAAAATGTAAAAATGTTAATTACCTGAAGATACTTCCTGATGGGTAGCACTGATCAGGAGGGAAATTGATGGTATTAAAACAGGGACAATTATTAGATTAAGCAATATTCATGGGAAATGTCTCTCATAAGAACTCTGTGTGTGGTCATGCGTGTTTGGTGCTGTTTTCGATGTTACGTTCTGTCGGTAGGACGGAATGCACGGAACGAAAGAGAATTTGATGAAACGAGGTGGTTAGAAAGGCGGGTATGTTTCCCTGGTCAGTGAGACACTTGGAGATAGGGAAGGGGTCCGCTGGTGGAGTCTGGGGGGACATTCTGCTAGGGATCTGGGCTGGGGTTGCGTGGGGGATGGTCGACTTGTGTGAGCATCTGTCCCTAGAAGGCCTCTGGTCTGCGTCAGGGGGATGTTTCTCCAGCCAGTGCGGGCCGAGCACCACAGAGGGGCATTGTCTGTGCTATTAGGTGCCCCAGCTGCCTGGGCTGCTTCTGCAAAGGGCCAGAGAGCGAATAATGTCAGCTTTCGCGGGGCATACCTGCTGTCACAGCACTCAGCTCTGCCGTGGTGACTCATAACCAGCCATACAAAACTCACACACAGATAGGCACGGCTGTTCCCATAAAACTTTATTAATGGACACCGAAGTTTGAATGTCATATGCTTTTTACATGTGATGAAATATCTTGTTATTCTCTCCCCATGATTGAAAAATGTAAAATTCATTCTTACGCCTGGATTTGGCCTGCAGACTGTGGTTTGCCGGTGCCTTCTGTGTGGGAATAGCTTGGAACTTTCCCTGGCAAATATACTGCTTGGTCAGTTTCATCTATTTTAAAGCCTAGAAATTGCACTTGCTGTGTTATCTAGACAAAACCACAGCACTCATAAGAAGGCAGGCATTGAGAGGTCTTGGTGGTCACAGGTGACAATTCAAGTTGCATCATAACTCAAGTCTCTTCCAGAATTCTGGCAGAGTATCTCATTGCGACTATGCACCGTTTAGACAAGAGCTAGAGTGAAGATTCATTATTCATCGACTCTTGGATTCATTCACTGAACAAACATTAGTCTAAACTCTCATCGTGTAGCTGACACTCTGTCAGGCCCGTGGAGGCACAGCTGTAAGGTTGGGCAAAACCCTCCTCCCCTTGGGGAGTTTGCTGCCTAAGGAGACAGACATTTAACAAAGAGGTACAAGGATGCCTGTGTCACTGCGGATTTTCCACTGTGGCCGTGGTGCCTCATCTGTATCCCAACTTCCATTAGAGTGCCTGCCTCGTTCTGTCCAACAGCTCTGCCTCCCTGTCTGCTCCCCTGCCTGTGGGACCCCCTTCTGGCAGCAGCTGGTAGGGCAGAGCTGAAGTGTACAGGGACTCACGTCCCTGCCCACCTGGAGCCTGGACTTTAGGATCTGATGTACAAATATCTAGCTCCCTTGCCCCATGAATGGCAACACACAGATGTCTCTGCTCCTGTTTTACACCGTTTCTTGGAGTTTTCCCCAAGGGAGTAATCTCTCATCATCTACACTCGTCCCTGGCTTGAAAACAGACATGCTGACGTGGGACGTGGGACAGCCATGAGACAGCTCGTGATGAGTCTGTTGGACCAGGGAAGCACTATCAAAGCTGCATGCTGGCGGATGAAGTGGGAGCTAGCCAGGCAGGGAGGTCAGGGTGTGGTCAGAGTCCTAGAGGAACAGCTTCTGGAGTGTGTCTAGATCTTTTAATTGTCATATTATCTTCTGGTTTCCTGCACCCATGAGGGTTGAGAGGGCAAGTATTCCATATATGTGGAAAGTGAGCTGCAGAAAAATTAAATGTACATGCAGCCGCTGGGGCCCTCGGCTCTTAGCCGCCTGGGGCTCCCCCCTCTGTAAAGCAGTTGCCGATGCCCAAGAAGGGAAAGCCGTCTGCAAAACCAGGGATGCTTGGCCACCTTGCGAAAACATTCAGAACGCTCCGAAGTAGACAAGAGTCAAGATCATCTGCAATCCTACCACCTGTTGGTAATACTTGTGTGCAGTTTTCTGCACTTTCTCTGTACAGGCACCACCTGTGAACACACAGACACCCGTGGTAGCATGTCTATGTGTTTTACAGAAAGGGAATTTAATGGGGTATTATTCTTTTGGAAACTACTTTTTGAGTAGCATAATGAGCATAATGTGAAATGATGTCAATGTCAATAATTAGACATCTACAAAATAATCCTGGATGAGTGCGCTCTATTCCATAGATACGCTGGGATTTTTTATATCAATATTTGTTGCTGTGATCCACAGGGCTGCAATACATATTCATGTATGTTGGGTTGGGCCCCTGTGTCCAACAATTCCCGTAGGCTCTTCATAGACTCAGAGACTACTCAAGAGCTGCGTCCTCGGGGCGCCTGGGTGGCTCAGTCATTAAGCGTCTGCCTTCGGCTCAGGACGTGATCCCAGGGTCCTGGGATCGAGCCCCGCATCGGACTCCCTGCTCTGCTGGGAGCCTGCTTCTTCCTCTCCCACTCCCCCTGCTTGTGTTCCCGCTCTCGCTGCCTGTCTCTCTCTCTGTCAAATAAACACATAAACTCCCTAAGGAAAAAAAAAAGAGCTGTGTTCTCATGGGCCAGTCCCCTAGTTTCTTCTTCTCTACCAGCTATGTGTGAATATGTTTCTTCCCCATCGTTATCAGTCCAGATAGCACACATTTCCTTGATTACTAATAACTCACCATGATAGCTAACGCTTTTTGAGGGCTTAGACTATTGTTTGCCAAGCTCTGAGTTTGATGCTTTCTTTGCATTGATTCATTTAGTTCCCTGGGGTGGGCAGGCAGAATAACACCCTCCCAAAGCTGTCCACATCCTAATCCTGGAAAACTGTGAATGTGTCACCCTACCTAGTAAAAGGGACTTTGTAGATGTGATTAAATTAATGATTTTGAGAAAGAAAGATTATCCTGGGTCTTTTGGTTGGACTCAATGTTATCACAAGTGTCCGTAAAAGATGGAAGAAGGCAGCAGAAAGTCAGAGTCTGAGAGAGATCGGTGGATGCTGTGCTGCTGGTTTTGACAATGGAGGAAGGGCCAGGGAGGTCAGGTGCCTCTGGAAGCTGGAAAGGACAAGGGAACAGAGTCTCCCCTCGAGCTTCCAGGAAGAACATAGCCCTGTTTATGTCTTGATTTGAACCCAGGGAGGCTGGTTTTGGACTTCTAACCCCCAGAACTGAAAGATGATAAATGTGTGTTGTTGTAAGTCACTGAGTCTGTGGTAACTGGTTACAGCAGCCATAGGAAACTAATACATTCGCACGTGACTTGCTGGTGAAAATTCTGTGTTGATCCCCATCTTATAGGGGAAACTGAGGTTTGTTTAGTGCAGTTAAGTAATGGGCCTAAATTAAGATAATGAGATTCTTTGGAATTTGCAACATACTAAGAGGAGACAAAGCTGCACTGGGATGAGGTTGGGTTTTTCTGGAATCTGTTATCAGATAGACTAGTCTGTTTCCCGCTGCTAGCCTGAGAGCTCAGAAATGTCATCTGGTCATTCAGGTTTGCGTTCCTTCCATTCTGTCTCTTTGCATGTTTATTGGCCATTTGGATAATTTTCTACTCACACCCATTCTTATTGATTTGTTGGAACATTTTATATTTTGAGCATAAAACCATGGTCTGTCAGGTGGGTTATGAGCGTATGTTTTTACATTTTTGTTTCTTATCTTTGTTTAAAGTGTGTTTTTCCATACCAAAGTTTTTGTTTGTTTCTTATTTTTTATAGCAAAATCTACCTGGTTTTTCCTTTGTGGTTTTTGTTGTGGTGTTATGCTTTATTCTCCACTCCAAGATTATAAAAATACTTATTTACATTTTCTTTTAACAACTTAAAGATGTATTTTTTATATTTAAAATTTTGACTTCTGTGTAATTTATCTTGGTTCGGAGTGATAACTAGGAGTCTAACTTAAGTTTTCCTTTTCCTTTTCTGACTTCCCATAAGTTCTTGGACCTAGGTGTCTGCATTCTGTGTACCGTGATCTGTTTTGCTCTGCCTTTCTTTGCACTAGGACACACAGCTTTAATATTGTCATTCAGTAAGATCCTTCCATATACAGTAAGGCCAGGGTCAAGTTTGGGGAGGCTTAATGTACTATTCCTTTGATCTTATTTTGTATTTCCAGTTTATAAGTAGCTTACATTTACATCTCTCTGTATTAATGTTTTGATGTTTCATTTTAATATAGATTTTGTCTTGTTTTTTCTTTTCCTATTTTTATTTTTTGCTATAATGATTACATTTCCTTTGTTAATTAAAAATATTATTCTGGTAATTTAGAAACTATACATATTCATTTTCTGGGCAGCTAGTTGCCACTCTCATTGTATATATATTTTATGAAAATGACACATGACTATAAAATTATCAGAAAATATCTGAAAACGTAAAAGAAGTGAGATCATGGGGCACCTGGGTGGCGCAGTCGTTAAGCGTCTGCCTTCGGCTCAGGGCGTGATCCTGGCGTTCCGGGATCGAGTCCCATATCGGGCTCCTTCGCTGGGAACCTGCTTCTTCCTCTCCCACTCCCCTGCTGTGTTCCCTCTATTGCTGGCTGTCTCTCTGTCACATAAATAAATAAAATCTTAAAAAAAAAAAAGAAGTGAGATCATGGTATCAGGGTATCACCTAGAGAGGACTATTGCTAGCAGTTGGTGGTGTAATTTAAAGACTGTCTGGGTGTCTACCAAGGTAATTCTATTCATGCTCTTTGGGAACGTTTTTTTGTTTGTTTAATAAATATCTCAGATATCGTTCCATGCAAATAAATTAAGCTATCTCTTCATCCTTAAAAATGATATCATATAATATTCTATTTATTGATCTATACTTTTACTGTTGAACATTGAGTCTATTTCCACCTTTTGCTATTATAAATGGTACTGCACTAAACATTCCGGTTTGATTATTTTTTTACCATGGGTTTCTCATTGTTTGGTCGAAGGTGTTAATATTTTAATGGCTTGTATCTTATGTTGCCAAATTACTGTCTCAAGAGGCTGTATTTTGTATTTCCACCAGCAATATAGAAGCATCTTATTTTTCCTGTACCTTAGTCAATACTGGATTTTATTAGCTGTTTTGATCTTTGTCAGGTTGGTAGTTAAAAATGGTATATCATCATCTTAATTTTTCTTTAATTGATTTTTAGGAAGGTCAAATGTCTTTTCATGTATTTATCATGTATTTCTTTAACATTCTTGGCTGTATTTTTCAAGCAGGTAAAAAATGAAGTGTTTGCCGATGGATGTCCCTTTGGAATGGGATGAGAACAACATTGTACTTTTACATTTACTATCCTACTATGTTTGGTGGGGGTTGGGGAGACAAGCTGGTGGATCCACTCCTCGACTCTGCAGCTCACCAGTTTAACTGAGCTTTGTGCCTGGATAGCTGAGTCTTCTTCCAAATGGTGATTTGACTCTGGATCGTTTTCTTGGCTCTGATTCTGAGCTTCCTGGAGATGCTACTTTTAGGGACGTTTAGTTAGCTGTATCTGGCCATCGGAGAATGGCTCCATGTAACTTGTTTGGACAAAATCCAGAATGCCACGTTCCAGCTAAGATTGTCCAAAGCATAGCTCTATTTACTGCAAGAAAAGAGGGCTGGGCAGCATTGACTTGTCTACGATCACGTGTCTGGCTTGGCAGAAACCAACTAGAATCTAGGTTTTCATTCTCTTCCTCTTCTATTATGGTATCTTACCTTGGAATGACCCATTTTCGCTCCCTAATCATTATCTCAAAGTCTGTGTTCTTAGCTTCACCTCTCCACATTTCATTCATTCTCTTACTCAACAAATAATTATTGCACACCTACTATGTGCCAGACAGTGTGCGGGTGGAAGACACGAATGTCTCCTGATGAAAGCCGTGGTCTCCAGGACCCTCTAGCTATAACATTTTCTAATCCTATAAAATCCGGTCTCTGGTCTAAGTTAGGACGATAGAGGCTTCCAATATTCAAATTGTGGTTTAGAAGCCTTGCGAAGCCCTCTTGGATAAGTACGGACCAGAGCTTGTTTTCTTTGGTGTTACACACAGAAATTGTAGAGGAGCCAAGCAGCTGAGTTTGACTTTTAAATAAGTTCTACTACTTCTCTTTCTTCTGCTCTCCCCAGGCTCAGTGCTCCTCCCTCCCCCCCCCCACCTACTGCCAACCCCGCGCTTTGTCCCAGGCGCCCACCCACCTGAAAATCAAAAGATGAGCTCCCTGTAATTCTGGCAGATCTGCCTTGATTGAACACTTGCAGAAAAGCAGGGGTATCTGGGGTTTTGGAATAAAATTTCTTCTTCTGCTGCCTACAACAGATCCGCATCTAATCAAAACCCTTAATTAAAAAAAAAGCTCAGGTACTTAATTTGATTTGCTTATTTGCATAATATTGGAGGACAAAAGAAACCTGCTCCCCAGCCCATGTTTCTGCTGCAGGCCAAGGACCGGCCCCCTGCGATCTGCCCCATAATCGGGGCTGGCCTTGGGGGAGACAGGGCTCACTCCTACAGTGCTGTTCAGCTGCTCTGGGCGGGAGGCGGGGTGGCTGCTCTGTAAGTGGGAAGATTCTGGAAACGCCTTTGTAGGAAAAAGAATTTTGTCCCACATCTCAGCTGCTGGTTGAAATGCCAGATTCTCTGAAAGTGGACTCCTTTTCCCTATACTGTGCCTGCAGTAAAAGTGGAATGTAATATCAGAAGCTTTAGGGAAAGAACTGGGTGTGGAGAAGGCGATGAAGATGAAGAGGGAGGTCCCTGGGAGCGCGCTGCCTTCTGCACATCTTCATCTGTCTTTGGGGACATTTGCTTCTCACATTGGTCCCTCAGCTGCCCTCTCGGGAGTGCCCCGTAAACATCCAAGGACAAATGTCCACAGCACGTTTGTCCTAAGGATTGACTATCAGAACCGAATTGGATGAGAAGTTCCACTTACTTAGTATTGACTTCGAGCAGGGAAGCGAATCCCACAGGGGACCTACCTGCCCGGGGCTGACTCTGGTCTTAGGTCAGACTGCTGGACCGTGTGGTCCCAGGCCAGCACAGGGAGCCCCCGAGTCTCAGGATAGCCAGGCCTGCAGCTAGCTTTCAGCAAAGAACAGAGAAAGGGGGCTCAGGAAACCTCATTCCAGGGAAGAGGCAACTCCGGGAATCTGCCCAGCTCTTTACCATACACGTTCAATGCTGTTCAGGACACGAGGTAAAGTTGGGCTATCTGAACTTCGAACAAATGTTTGTGTCCATTTTAGTGCAATGAAATTGCTTTTGATGAGAGTATTTTTTTCCCCTCAAATGGTCTAAGGGATGGCTGTAGAACAGATCCATTTCAGGTCTTTTAATTTTGAATTATTCTCTTATCTGTAATAAAGCACCAGTCGAGCACAGAATTAGTATTCTGGAAGAAAGGGCTTAATGAGCTCCAACATTTCTATCTGGGGTAGGAGAGCATCTTATCTTGCTTAAGTGTTTAAGAAGGAATTTGTGAGGAAAGATGCAGAATATTTGGTACGACTAAATGGGGGAAAATACGTCGGCCTCTTCTCTTTTCCCGTGTGCGTCATAAGCCAGTTCGCGAAGCAACGCCTCCCGTACAAGTTAAGTTCAACATGAAGCACTTAGTACAAAACTTCAGCTCTTCATTTCAGATATGCTGGCTTCTTTTATTAACCAGAGTTAAAGAAAAAAGAGCCTTCTTTTCCCACTTACATTTCTGGCATCAGATGTTCTATAATATATCATCATCTGCCGCAGACGACTTTGGAAATAGCTGACTATTAGCAACTTAATTGCCCTTGAATATACAAGGCACACTTGTGCTGAGCGTTCATGGAGAGGACTGCCAGCAGACAGTGAAATTAGAAAAAATGTTCCCTTGGGTTACATCTGTATTGAAGTTTTAAAGGAGGAATAAAAGAAGATGTGGCCGTTAATGGAAGTTTTTTTTTTTTAAAGATTTTATTTATTTATTTAACAGAGATAGAGACAGCTAGCGAGAGAGGGAACACAAGCAGGGGGAGTGGGAGAGGAAGAAGCAAGCTCACAGCAGAGGAGCCCGATGTGGGGCTCGAACCCAGAACGCTGGGATCACACCCTGAGCCGAAGGCAGATGCTTAACCGCTGTGCCACCCAGGTGCCCCCATTAATGGAAGTTTTAACAGGAGTTTTAACAACTGTCTGTCACTCTGCTTTAGGCTCCTAAATTCTTGCTCTGTGTTAAAGGCTAATTAATTCTAGCATCTGGGTACACAGGCGGACAGAGTATCATTATCCAAGTGTCCGGCTTTGTGAATAGCAGACGGAAGAAAGACCTTTAAGGTGTACTTTCGATAGCAGCACTTTCATAAGAAAGCATATCTATTAGATGTGATTTTTGAAGTCCTGAGAATTAGGTCTGGGATTTAATGTCAGACCATGCAGCAAGAACTTGATTACACAGCATGCCGGATTTTGCAATCGTCAAGTATCCAGAACAACGCAAGTCAGAGGGTTGAACAGCCAGACGTGGGAAGTGCATTTACACCTGCCGTTGCTCCAGACAGATTTCTTGTTTAGTGGCAGTATCTCCAGCAATGAGAAAATGACAATGATTTGTTTGAGCAATCTACAAGAAGAGTTAATTTAGAAGGCTGACTGGTATGCAGATTTTGATGTAAGACATCAAACGAATTAATGAGATTAATGTTGTATTTAGTCTAACAAACGGTGCCGGTCTTGGCTAGTTATGAGTGCAAACATAAAAGAATATTTTGAATTCTGATAAATATCAAAGGACACAGAAAATGAGGGTGCAAAGGCAGAATGTGTTGGACGAGGAGGCAGTTGAGCTAAAGATCGTTTTAATAGTTGAGTCTCTCATTCATTTTATGGAAAGAAATCCTTGTTGTATTTCCATTTCTGAAAAGAATAATTTTTTAAATTAACATAAAATGAAATTGACATTTGCTTGCAGAATCCTATGAATATTAGTACATTGTAGAAGATCGTGTAAACACCGGCACAGTCAGGATTCCCCACAGTTCCGCTACCCCCAAACCCTGCTTCCTGCTACTCCTTTGCTCTCATGCCATCTTCCAGTCTGATCCCCTGACAGCCGCTGACCTGTTCCCTGTCACCGCGGTCTTGTCCTACGGCGAGTGACAAATAGATGGAATCAAGAAGTGGGTAACTCTTTGAGACTGGCTTCCTTCACTCAGCGTCGTGCCTCGAGTGCTTTTGAGATTCATCCAAGATGCTATGTACACCGGTAGCTCGTTCCGTTCTATTTGTGGTTAGGGATATGGTTGTGAATGTACCATGGTTTGTTATCCATGCATTGGCAGGATTTGGGGGTCGTTTCCAGTTTTTGGTGATTATGAAGAGAATGCTGTAGACATTTGTACACAGATTTCTGTGTGCACATGAGTTTCTTTCTTTCTCTTTCTTTCTTTCTTTCTTTCTTTCTTTCTTTCTTTCTTTCTCTCTTTCTTTCTTTCTTTCTTTCTTTCCTTTATTTTTTGGGGGATGGGGGAAGAACCTAAGAGTGGATCGGATGTGAATTGAGGTTGATAAGAAATAAGTTGGTAATAAATTTCTAAGCTGTTTTCCTGTGGACTATTTTGCATTCCCAGCAGCAAAGCAGGAGAACTCTAGTTGCTCTGTACCTTTCCCAGCACTCGGTGTTATGAGGGTGTTAATGTCAGTGGTCTTAATAGGTGTGTAGTGATAGTTCTCTGGGTTTTAATTCACATTTGCTTAATACCTGATGATATTGAATGTCTTTTTATGTGCTTATTTGTCATTCACATATGCTTTTAGTAAAGTGTCTATTTAAGTCTTTCACCCATTGTAAAATTGGGTAATGTTTTCTTACTCTTGAGTCTTGAGGGTTCTTTACACATTCTGGATCCAATCTTTCGTTGCTTCTGTGCTTTGTAAATAGTCTTCCCAGCTCTCTGGTGTCTCTTTTTATAAAGACATTAATCCCATTGGATCAGGGTCCCACCTTTATGACTTCATTTAGCCTTGATTACTTCCTTCAAGATCCCATCATTTTACCTTATTGGCTTGACTAGGACTTCTTTTTTTTTTTTTAAGATTTTATTTTATTATTTATTTGACAGAAATAGAGACAGCCAGCGAGAGAGGGAACACAAGCAGGGGGAGTGGGAGAGGAAGAAGCAGGCTCACAGCAGAGGAGCCTGATGTGGGGCTCGATCCCAGAACACCAGGATCACGCCCTGAGCCGAAGGCAGACGCTTAACCGCTGTGCCACCCAGGCGCCCCTTGACTAGGACTTCTAGCATGGTATCGAAAGCAGGGTTGAGGATGGACATCTTCCTCGTTCATGATCTTAAGGGAGATATTATGTCTTTCACCATTAAATGTATTTGCAGAAGGTATTTCTGTATATGCCATTGATTGGGTAGGGAAATCCCCTCTATTTCTAGTGTTCTGAGAGTTTTTTTTTTTAAATCATGAATGGGTATTGAATTTTGTCCTTTTTTTGCAACAATTGATATGATCGTGTGATTTTTCTCCTTTATAGTCTTTTTTAAAAGATTTATTTATTTATTTAGAGAACATGAGTGGGGGAGGGGCAGAGGAAGAGGGACAGAGAAAATCTCAAGCAGACTCCCTGTTGCCTGATGCAGGGCTCGACCCCACAACCCTGAGATCATGACCTGGGCCAAAACTAAGAGTTAGATGCTTAACCAACTGAGCCACCCAGGCACCCCTCTTCTTTATACTGTTAAAGTACTCTTAACTGATTGACTTTCAAATATTGGACCAGTCTTGTGTTACCAGGACAAACTCCACTTGGTCACAGTCTATTATTTATTTTACACCTGCTGATTTGGTTTGATACTGTTTCATTGAGGATTCGTACATCTATGTTCATGAGGGACATTAGTTAGTAGTTATATTTTCTCATAGTGTTTGTCTGGTTTACTTACTAGGATCTCATAAAAACTATGTTGAGAAGCATTCTCTTGTCTCCTATTTCCTGAAAAACGTTGTGCAGAGCTAGTGTTATTTCTTTTTAAATGTTTGGTAGAGATCACCTGTGAAACCATCTGGATCTGAGGGTTTCTTTTTTGACAGTATTAAAATACAAATTCAAATTATGTAATGTTGTAGGACTACTAAATTTTTCTATTTCTTCTTGAATGAGTGTTGATAGTGTGTAATTTTTGAGAATTGATTCGTTTTATCTAAAGTGATGACTTTATGTGAGTAGAATGGTTCTTACTATCTCTTTATTATTCTTTTGATATCTGCAAAGCTTGTCTATAGTAATACCTTCTGTTTCATTCCTGGTATTGACAATTTGAGTCTTGTCTTGTCTTGTCTTGTCTTGTCTTTTCTTTTCTTTCTTTCTTTCTTTCTTTCTTTCTTTCTTTCTTTCTTTCTTTCTTGTCAGTTGGTCTCGAAATATATTAATAATAAATGTTATTGATCTTATTGAAGAACCAGCTTTTTGTTTCATTTATTTTTTCCTGTTATTTTCCTTTTTCACAATTTCACTTATTTTTATTCTTATCTTTATTATTTCCTTCCTTCTGATTACTTTAGGTTTATTTTGCTCTTCTTTTTTCTAGTTTCTTAAAGTAGAAGTTGGATTTTGATCTGAGGCCTTTTAAATTTTCTAATATAAGCATTTAACACTATACATTTCCTTCTGAGCCCCTCCCTCAATTTTAAGAAAAGTGGGTAAGAGCTATGAAGTCAATCTATTTTCAAGAAAGCGAATTCTAGACTGCCTCCCCCCCACCAGCCAGTTAAATATAAAAAGAATCCACATTGTGTGCTTGCAGGGTGAGGGGCTGGAAAAGGTCTCAGAGTCTATCAGATTTCCTTTACTATGTATTTCTATTTTTATGGCATTATTGTGACCTTGCGTCTTGAAGCAAAAGTTAAATAATATTCTATAGGCTGCGTTTGCTATGTTGTGAGATACACACACAATATTATTTAGAAAGATCTCTATAAAGTGCCTCCAATGTAACTTGCTGCCTTCATTATTCAAAATTCCCCATTGTTAGGAGACTGGTGTGTTACCATGCTTCAGTAAGAAAAGACTTTGGATCCATTTGAACTGCCAAGGGAAATCAATATTTAGAAGACTTTTTCCAAGAGAAATCCAAACTGTATATAAAATTCTATTTCAATAACGATTTTAAGAAGAACTGCAGTGATTAGTCACTGGGGCTCTTACCTTACATGCTCCCAAATGATTTGTTTTGGGCTTCCTTGGATGCGCGAAGACTTCTCTTGAGCACTGCACCAATCGTGAGCCGTATCCACACTTGCTACTTGAGACAAGATCGGGCATGTTCAGGGTGGCATGGCCTTAAACCACCCTTGCTACTTCAAACACTGGATTCCTTTGTTCTCTGGAGATTTGTTAGTAGCCGACAGTGCTTCCTGACATTTGGCTCATTTGTTCTAGGGAGCTTTTTATTATGGTAAAACACATGTAGCATAAATATCACCATTGTAACTATTTTTAAGTGGCATAGGTGGTTCCAAGCATATTCACACTGTTGTGCAACCATCACCACCAACCATCTCCAGAACTCTTCCAACTTCCTCGACAGAAACTCTCTATTCATTAAATAGTAAATTCTTATCTCTCTCCCCGCAGCCGCTGGTACTCATGATTCTCCTTTTTGTCTCTATGGATCTGACGATTCTAAGTACTTCATATGAGTAAAATCACACAGTTTGTTCATTTGTGTTGGCTTATTTCACTTAGCATCATGTTTTCCAGGTTCATCCATGTGTTATCATATGTCGGAATTTCCTTCCTTTTTTATCACCGAATAGTATACCATTGTTTGCACATGCTGCGTTTTGCTTATTCATTCATCTGTTGATGGATACATGGGTTGTTTCCCTTCTAGCTCATTTGGCAGCAAAACATTCTGAGTTTCCTTTCAGCATATGGGTATATAGCAGGAAAGTGCTTCTGTAGCCTTGAAGTGTTAGAAAATCTTGGACCTGACTTACAGGGGCGCTAACCATGCCTTTGCAGCTCATTATATCTATGGTACAGGGTTGTGATTCCCTATAGGGAATGGCAGGGGCCATGTTGGAATCTCCTGGGGAACTTGTCCAAATGTTACTTCTTCCTTTTCCTTCCAAGTTGCCTTACTATGGGGAGTGGGTTATAAGTCTTACTTGTGTTGGATGTAAGTTTTTTTGAGAGCCACTGCTGTAGACTCAGAAACATTTCTGCAATTAGTTTCTTGCATGAACACTTGGAATTATGATACACGAGTATTTATCTTGGCTAGAAACATCCAAGCTTGTCATTCTTCAAATTTCTATATTTACTCCCTGAGGCTTCGTTAGTCTTCTCAATACTTTATTTTTAGTGCACTCTGCAAACTTTTCCTCTGTGGTTCTGGTTGGATTCATCTGTCTCTTCAGAGTGGAAGTGGTGTGAGTTATTCTAAATGGTGATCGGGCGCCTTGGGAAAAAGACCAGAGTTATCGCTTGTCATTGCAGGGGTGGGAAAAGCAGGATTTTGACAGCCACAGATAGGGGTGGTGAGCATTTCAGTTTGTGGGGACAGAATTAACAAAGCTGCAGGGATATGGGTTCCAAAGAGGAAGAAGTTGAGGAGGAAAGAAAAATACATCATCCTCTAGAATTTCTTATTTTTTCTGGCTTGAATGTCTACCCCTCCGAACCCCCAAACCTAAACTTGGCTGTAGGCCCAAGTCCTCCCCGATGGCTCCAACCCTTCACCATGCCTCTGGGACGTCCCCCCAACTCTACAGAGCAAGTGATCGTTTCCTGTCTTTCTGCTGAGCTGGGGTGGGGGTATTCCCATCCTTCCTGAAATCCTGTGAATCCTCATGCCTTTTCCCATTGAAGGGTCTGACACCACGTAGTTTGAGAAGACACAATTCCTGACAGAGGAATGAAAATCCTGGAGAAGCGTTTGAGACCCACGACCGCTGAAAGCAAACTTGCAGATGAATATTTGATGAAACCGAATGAACAGTGTTCAACAGAAAAACAGACTCTGTCATAGGACGCAGACGCTTTCATTTTTGTAACCACCCATCTACCTTCCGTATTAATGTACAGAAAATGTTGGAAAGACTCTTTACCAAGACGTTAATAGTTGTAGCCTCTGAGGGAAGTTCTGGATGACCTTATTTTCTGTTTTCAGGTTTTTCTAAATCACCTGTGCCCTTGCTCCTTCCACACTAGACTGTTTCTCCAGGGCAGAAGCTGTGTCTTTTGTTTTGTCTCCTGGGCTGGAGCAGAGCCTTGGCCCTCAGTTGGTATTTGTTGAATGAATAAATGAGCGAGTCATATAGTAAGGGTGAAAAAAAATAGTCTCCTTAAAATCTGGTTTAAAAATCTGAGGGATTTACAATTAGTAGGACACTGTGTAGGTCTCTACAGCTTTAAAATTGTATTTGAGAACCAATGCGCTATAACTATTACGGTCATGGAAAGATCTCTAGGCCCATTCTAGTGCTGTCCTTGGGCACAGCTTCTGCTCGCGGGAGGAGCCCCTTTCTGGAAGGCTGGGTAACCTGAGCTCACGGTTAACCCAGATTTATTCTCCTTCACGTTACCCCCTTTTAGACCGAATTTAGCAACACGGACGCCCTTTCTCAAGATTTTTATCAGGTGGTGGTGAACTTTTAACGAATGTAATAGAAAACATTTCTCCATCCGAGTAAATGAAGGGAATTTGAAATGCATTTTGACCTCATCACCCTCTTTCATCTGGTCTCTGTAATCACTTTTATAGAAAGCACATGTCTGTACTGCTCTGTCTTGATAAAGAACAGTTTTTGTGTTCCAGTAAAAAAAAAGTCAGAGAACTGTTTCCAATCTTGAGAGACAATGGGGGTTCCGTGGAGTGTGATGAAGACGGTCTGTCTATTCCGTGCCCCTGTTTTGGGGACCATGAGCTGGATGGAATCCACTCCTCAGTGCTGCTCCCTCATCATGGTGATGGCACAGGGGCGCCATCCGGGGGAGGGGGGCCCATGTCACCCCCATGAGGGCAGAGAGAGGTCTGCCTTCTGAGCTGTATGTGCTTCCTCACTCCAGTCCTGTCCGCCCACTGCCTTGGCCAACCTGACACTGAGCCCTGGAGAGTCTGTGTGTGGTGAATGGCTCTGTTCTCCAGCTAATGGCAAGGTCAGAAACCTGGGAATCCTTCCAGGTTGTTCTTTTCCTTGACCAAGAAGAATCAGTGTGCTAGGTACTAGCAAACTAGTCGTGGCAGCAAACATTTGTGGAGGGTTTACCTGGTGCCTGGCACTGTCCGACAGCCAGGCAGGAGGTCGGTGTGGATGGAGAAATGGAGGCACGAGATCCCGAGTGAGCGGCCTAGCTGGGATGTGAACACAGGCTGAGGGTGATGCATGCATCTTTCACCAGCACCCCGAGACGACATCCCAGAGATGCACTGGGGTCAGGTCACGGAGGACTCTTCAGGCCACACTACAGAAATTGCATTTTATTCCTTAGCAGATGGAAACCATGAAAGGATTTTAGACGGAGTAGGAAAGACAGGGAAACATCAGATGGTTTTTATTCTGACTGCAGGTGGGTGATGGATTGGGACAGGAGGGTGACAAGATGGGCGGGCAGGAAGGAAGCCAACAACATATTGCAGTAGCCTTGGCAAGAGATGCAGAGAGCTTGAAGGAGAGCAAGGGCGGTGAGGATGGACAGAAAGGGGTGAGGTCAAGAGCTGTGTGAGTACAGTCAAGCATGGGGTGCAGAGCGGTGAGGGGGACGCAGGGAGTAGGGAGTAAGGCAGGCCTTCTCATCTCCTGTGTCCAGTTGTTTGCCAGCTCTCCTTGATTATTCATCTTTCAACCTCTTTGAAAAACAGTTCCTGGCTATAAAATTCCTATGTGTCTTTTTTTCTCTATGTATTTTTTAAAAAGATTTATTGATTTATTCCAGAGAGAGAGAGAGAGGGAGCGAGCGAGCATGTGCGCTGGGCCGTGGGATTGCAGAGGGAGAGGGAGAGAGAGAATCTCAAGCAGACTCCCTGGGGAGCCTGATGCAGGGGCTCAATCCCACGACCCTGAGATCATGACCTGAGCTGAAATCAAGAGTCAGACACTTAACCGACTGAGCCACCCATGTGCCCTGTATGCGTTTATTATAGACGATAGAATGTAATAAAAGAGTAAATAAAAAATATGTCGAATTCCACCATTTAGTGACAATCACTGGTATTTTGATATATACCAAACATAAATTAATATTAATATATGTTAATATTTGGTATATATTTTATATATACGTAAGCACTGTATATACTATACACACATCCGTATACCTTTTTTTTTTGAAGATTGACCTACCTCCAAGGCGTACATATGGTATATGTGGTATGCATGTAATGTAGATAAATATATAAAGTACAGATATAGAGTTGAGTTTTATTTTACGAGAATAAGGATCACAGTTTACATATATACATATACAAGTGTATATATGTACACAGTTTACATATAGACATATACATATATATCTTTAGCCTAAAAAGTAGCATCAATGTCTAGTTTGTTTAATGTTTTTCTCACCTGTTATTTTGATGACTGCATAGCGGTGTTCTCTCTTTCTATCTAACCATCCCATAATTAATCTTACCAAGTCCTTATTGCAGAACATTTCCATTATGTCTGAATGTTTGCTCCCATCAGCAATCCTGCAATGAACATCCTTATTCAATATTAAAATCTTTGTATTCTCTGGGCTCAGGTTTGGCTCATAAATACAATCAATCTGGAAGCGATTGTTTGTTTCCTTGGGATGAATTCTCAGAAGCGGGTTTGGTGAGTCAAAAGGCAGGAGGAGGACGTGTAGGGTGTTGCTTGTTAGTTGTTGCCAAATTGCTCCGTAGAAAGGGTCACTAAATTGCATTTCCACCACAAATGAATGACATTTTCCCAGTTATTACAAATTTCCAAATCTTTGCCAGATTTCCTTTCGCAGCCTACAAGTGAGGATGAACGTTTGTTCATATGTTAATTGGTTAGTTGTATTCTTTTGTGAATTCCTTGTTCATGTCTTTTGTCCATTTTTTCTACTGGGGTGTTTCCCTTTTTTGACAGTTTTTTAAAGGATTTGTTTTAATTAAGATTTTGGAATGGAAGAGACAGAGACAGGCTTGAGCCAGGACAGGTAAGGATGGGAGTCTGTTGACAGAAAGGCGACGAGGAATGGACACATCGCTTCATCTCAATGGAAGCCAGCCATCGAAGCCTCCAGAGCCCAGCCACTTGCCCTTGCTTTCACTCCTGAAGGCTCCGTGCTGTTCTTCTGTTGCTGCCCCAAACTCTGCCCCAAAAGGCTCTTTCACGCTGCTCATCTGGAAGGTAACCCAAGATGGCGCCCAGCCCAAGTCCCCCCTCTATAGTCTTTCAGCTCTGGTACCCCCAAAGTGTCTGTGTTTCTAAAGACAGACTGAGGAGGGTAGCCCTCCCTTGAGCCAGGCCACAAGAGGGGCCAGACGATGGCTTGACTGTTATAATGTCACACATCTGCCCTTGGTTCCACCAGCCCCTTCTAGGTCCGCAGGTGGGGCAGGTTTTCTAGGTGTGACCATGGGCAGGGCTGTAAAGCACAAATAACACAAACATCGGACTTTTGTTTGTCAGACAGGATACATGTATTTTCCGCCTAGGATACGTACATTTTTCTAGCAGTTAATTACTCAACAGGATTTCTTGAATGTGTTCGTTTCTCTTCTTCCCCTGATGGAATAGCCTTCCTTTGGTTCTTTGCTCTTCCTCCTCTGGATTATTATTTCCTGGCCTCTGTGCCTCTACTTACAGCCCTGCCCACCCTTGTCTCTCCACCCTGCCAACAGAGGTCTTCTCAAAATGCAAACCCGAATGCGATGCCTGGCATCCTTTCCTGGTCTGAACCTTCTAGTGGCTCCTGATAACCTTCCAGACAAAGTCTGAAGTCCTAATACGTCAAGATAGGGTCCTTCAACATGGTTCCATGTCCCTCCTCCTCCTCATCTCTGATGATGCCTGGTGTCGCCATGGACACGGTGTTTGCAGGCCACAGATGGCCCCCTCTGCCTGAGATGGCCGTCTCATCTGTTTCAGACAAGCTAGAATCTAGTCTTCAATCGCCACTGTACTAACACCGCTTTGCTCTTCTTGACACCTACTTGGGCTGCATTAGTTTTTCTTTGTTATACCTTTTCTTTCTTTACGCCGCAAGGGAACATACTGAGTTAGAATTGTCCGATCTTCTCCTCTTCCGGGTGGGATACGCTCATGGATCAATGCCACCTTTCTGTTTCCCAATCATCGGAAATGGGGTTGAATTAATGTTGCCCCATGAATGAACAAAGGGTTGAGACATGGGCAGTTAGCCAATGGAATACCCTAGTGAATAGTCATCATAAATACGAACTACCATTTTCCACATATTAAAGGACAGATAAATGGATCTACAATCAACAATATCCTAAATTCCAGTCCAATCTCTGACCGATTGGATGGATTGCAGGAGTGTGCTGCTCTCAGCTGGGAAGAGTGAGGACTGAGCGTGGGGCTGTGAGGCTGGCAGCCCATGTGTGAACCCTGGCTCGTCCTCTCACTGTGTGATCTCTGGCAAGTCAGTGGGTCCCTACCAGAGATGTCTTGTTTGTAAAGTGGGCTCATGCAGCACCGACCTCCCAGAGCAGTGAGGACGCAGGGAGGGAATGCAGGTCACGTGGTTTACACAGGGCTTGGCAGAGCCTAACGCACGTTAGAATTTATTAATGTGAATTATCATTACTAATGTATTTGTATTGTTAGAGTGCTTGTCAGCGGTGGGAGCGTCTCCTACAGCACTGCAGATAGAGAAGGGAAACGTGATTATTTCCACTTTCTAGTTGTTTTGACTCTGGACAAAAAGTGACTTGAATTGCATCTCAGAATTCCCAGTTGTATAAACTTCACCCTGCTTTCAAAGGCAGCTCTGATTGTCAGAGCAGGTTTGAGTCCTACACCCCCTCCCCTTTTCTTTCCTGACACTTGTAGAAGATTCTGACCACGACTCACTGAAGTGGGACATGGCCCTTGGAGCAGAGCGGCTGCCACTCCTGCCGCAGAGTCGAACCGGGTGTGACTCTCCGGTCGCCACCGGGCACATGCGTTGTGTGGCTGTGTGTGTCGTGTCCTTGAGCCCCATCTGCTGTGAGCTGTGACCCCCTCACCCCAGGAAGGCAGGGGTTGGACGCAAGACGAACTCTGGCAATCCAGGCCAGCTCTTGCGTGGACACGCGCTCCCACGCTTCTGCTGGCAAAACCGTTTCAAGAGAGACGCGCTCAAAGAGCAGCCCTCGCGATGAACGCGCGCGGACCCAGGCAGTGTGGCTCGCTCACATCACACGAAGTCGTTTGTGGGGACAGCAGCTAGGGGCCGCGGTGACGTGTGATGACCGCCAGCGGTTTCTGCTTCGTGCCCTGCAGATGCATGAAGTGTTTCGTTCCGGAGCCTGCACTGTGCTGCGGACTGGAACGTTCGCGCCTGTCTTTCTAGGGTCTGACCTCTGCGCTTCCCCCTTAACTGGTGCCCACGCCCAAACCCCTCCCACTGTGTCAGGATGGAGATACCTTCCTTCACCCAGGGCTCGGCCACAGGGGCCCCTGGGCCAAATCCAGCCTGACTCTTGTTTCTATGGGAACTATGAGCAAGGAGCAGTTCTTCAATTGTTGGGGAACAAAAGTCAGAGGATTACTATTTTTTGAGCCGTGGTACCCACTTGAGCAACGTCTGTCCCCACCGTGCCCACGGCTTCCCTCTGTCCCACCGTGGCATCCGAGGGCGGATGTTGACACAGAGACACGACGTCTGGCCAAGTGGAGCACAGCTGCTGGGCCGCCCCCAGGGGAAGGCTGCAGACCTGCCTTGACGTTAGCAAGTCCTCGTAGATGACAGTTGCCATGCGGCTTTCTGCATTTGTGTCTGAAAGGAGTTCAAACTGGCGTGTGACCCTGTGGGAACGGGGTGGTGAGATCCTCCAGCATTGGGTCTACACTGGGAATGGGGTTAATGCGCCAGTGATTGCTTCGCACGCGTGTACATGGCTTCTGCGTGCTGGTTTTCTTCCCGGTGCGTCTGACCTGGGGATGTTCTTAGACACGGTGCTGCAGGCTTCGCGGTCGCGGGCTCCCGTTTTCCTGTGCCTGTCGGTGGCCGGCCGGGCCTCAGGCACGGGCCTGCTCGCATGCAGGTAGCGGTGTCACTACATAAATTTCTAGCAACCTTGCATGTGTTTGTTGTCTGGGGAGGCGGAGAGCAGACCCACAGAGCCGCCAGAAGGGTGCGGACTTGTCGGGTGTCTCCTGCAAAGCCCGCCCCAGGCGACAGATGGCCTCACAGAAGCCAGAGCGCTGCCTACGGGGTTTAGAAAGTCCAACATCCAGCTTGTTCATCTCTAGGGTGGACGTGTCTACAGTGCGGGTGCTGGGGGATTGCAGCTGCAGGAGGAACGCAGGCTGGCTCAGCTCCACGGAAGACCAGCCCAGAGCTGCCCCTACGTGTGTCCAGAGGGAAAAGTGAAGCCAGCCCCGGTTTCTTCTGCACAAACCCCAGGAGCGTGCACCTTGCTCACTCTGAGCTGGGCCACACATGCTGCCCTGAAGCCATGCCCTGGGGACCAGCCTGCGGCTCCATTCCCCAGATGGCCACCACGTTGTCCTCTCCCATCTGGAAGACTAGCCGTTACAGAACCATAAGTTGTAACAGCCCCTCACCCTCCAGATGACAGGGATTGGATATGAGATTCACTCTGTGAGGTTGACTCTGTCCTAAACGACCCGGCCCTTTAAATGACAGCAAAGGGGGGCATGTTTGCTTGTCCCTGGGGGAACACCCACCTGTCTCAGTCTCTGTCTCCAGCTCTCATTCCTGGCTACCTTGATGGGGGTGGGGACTGTGTCATTCGCTGGGTCACAGGTAAGTGGAGTGACCAGCCCTTTGGTTTGTCCTGGACAAGGGGCTTTCGGGGCTCAAACTGGGGAAGTCCCATACATACTGGGACAAGTTAGTCACCCTATGGGTATGTAACCTCGAGAGAATGTTGACGGGTGTTCTATACCACTCGAGGGTGACTTTATCCTGTGACAACTGGCTAAACATGACCTTCAGTTACTTATGGACAGAGGGCGAGGCTGGGTATCAGAGGTTGAGGGAAGCACAGGTTTCAACACCAACCACAGGGCGGCCTCTCAGCTTTGGCTCTCGGTCTCCCCGAGCCACAGTGTCATCTTCGGGAAAGTGGCTGTGCGTGGTCTGAGGGTAAAATGATGCTTGCAGGCAACTGCCCAGATTGTCACCAATAGTGAGAACACCAAAGTGGAATTTATGTGCTTAGAAAACATTGTCAAAGGGGAAATGAACTTGGGTTTTATTGTAAAATCGCCGATTTGATGTCTCTACAGTAGCAGTTCTCAGCGGGGCGGATCTTGCCCCTCGGGGCTGTTCGACAATACTGGGAGGCATATCGGGTTGTGATCACTGGAGAGGTGTTACCACTGGCATGTGGGGGGGTGGGGGACAGGGGTGCCACTCAGTATCCCACAGTGCACAGAATGGTCTTCACAGAATCATCCGACCCCAAATGTCAACAGTGCCAAGGTAAAGAAACTGCTCTGGGGAGATGGAAGGGAAGGAAAACAGGGAGATGATATTGTCTCTGTTACATATTTCGACAGCTTGACTTATATTGTACTTTCTCTTTAGACACTGTTATAGGAAGCTCACTCAGTTTATAAGATTAATATCCAATCACCATCACCATGAGCGGTGGCTATGGATGCGGCAGAAGGAGAGAAAGCTGGGCATGCTTTGGATGTTCTAGAAGATTCTACTGCGGAGTTTGGGCAAGAGCCTCTCTGGCGAGCTGAAGCTTCTCTGACTCCCTGAATCCCTGAATATCGACAGAGCCTGTCAGAAGGGCCAGTTTATGTTCAGGGGTTAGTCTGGTACCCATATGACGTGGGTTCCAAGGGACTTACTACCACCATACACAGAGAAACTTGCATTTTAGAAAGCTTTCTTTTGGGAATAATTTCAGACTCATAGGAAAGTTGACAAAACAATAGAAAAAAGTCCCCATTACCCAGAATCTCCAGAGTTCACCTTTTACCACATTTGCCTTATTATTCTGTCTCCCTGTGTATGGACATACTGCTGTTTTTTACCATTTGAGACTGAATTGCAGACACAATGCCCCTTTATCCCTAAATACTTCAGCGTGTGTTTTGTAAAAGGAAGAACATTCTCTTACGTAACCACAGTACAATGGTCAAAATAAGGAAATTAGTGCTGCGACAACAATGTTATCTCATCTACAGCTCGTGTTCTTTTCTCGCCAATTGTCATATTAATGTTCTTTACAGCAAATTCTGTTTTCCCCCTTGTCCCAACAAGCCTGTCTCCTTGGACTCCGTTACAGGTCACAGCTCCTTGGCTTTCCTTGTCCTCTATGACCTTGACAATTCTGAGGAGTACAGACAGTTATTTTGTAGAATATCCCTCCGTCTGGGTTAGTCTGACGTTTCACTGTGGCTAAATGCAGGTTATGCGTTTTTAACAAGGGTCCTAGGGGTGCAGCCTCTCTGGTCATGTCAGGAGGAACATGGAGGGCATGTGTCCCGTTACCGGCAAGGTGAGCTTTCCCCCAGTTAGGGTGGTGTCTGCTGGTTTCTCTACAGTTGCTGTCTTCACCTTTGTCATTATTAAATATCTTGAGGGAGGCTCTTTGGAATTCCCTATGAAATTTTCACTAGTATTACATCTGCTGATGCTTCTTGCCTGAAACTATTGTTATCATGATGGTTTTTCTTGGAAATCCATCCTTCCTTCTCTTGTCAGTTAGATTTCTACTGTAGAGAAGAGCTTTTCCTTCTCTCTCTTTCTGGTTCAATTTATATCTGTATGGACTCGTGGATTCTTCTTTTGTTCTATGGGCTATAAACCAGTCCTGTCATTATTTAGTTTGAGGCTCAGATTGTCTGAGATCTGGCCACTGGGGGCTGCCTCCTGTGTCCTTTTGACACGCCCCACTCCTTTCTTCAAACACGTCCTTAACTTCTGCACAGCACAGTGATCCAGGTTCATCTTATCCTTCCCCTGCACCAGCCTGAAAGCCAGTCATTTCTCCAAGAAGCCCTGATTCCTTTTACTGGGGAATCATATTTAGAAACAAAGATCTGAGCTCTGAAAAAGTCTAACACGAACATATATGTTATTCTACAACATACTTTCCCCCTGCACTTTACAACTCATCATGAACAGCTTTCCTTTTGAGAACATATGATATCCTTTATTGCATTTATTAATGGTAGAATTGTCCATATAATGTAGTATTATAGATTATTTATATAGGATTATTGGTATTATATAGTATTTATGTAGATTAGCATGTAACATTATAGGTTATTTACACCCTTGTCTCCAATAATGCATACTTAGGTTATTTCTATGTTTTTCAATTACAATTAGTGCTGCATTAGGGATCTTGTTAAATTTTTTTTTAAAGATTTTTTTAATTTATTTATTCGACAGAGATAGAGACAGCCAGCGAGAGAGGGAACACAAGCAGAGGGAGTGGGAGAGGAAGAAGCAGGCTTATAGCGGAGGAGCCTGATGTGGGGCTCGATCCCATAACGCCGGGATCACGCCCTGAGCCGAAGGCAGATGCTTAACAACTGTGCCACCCAGGTGCCCCTTGTTAAATATTTTTATGCATATGCAGGTATTTCTATAAGGGTAAATTTCTAGCTGTGTAATTGCTGGGTCAAAGGATGTGTGCATTGAAAATATTAATAGCACCAATAATGAAACAGCAGAAAAAAGAAATCAAGGAATCAATCCCATTTGCAATTGCACCAAAAAAAGCCACAATACTTAGGAATAAACCTGACCAAAGAGGTAAAGGATCTGTACTCTGAAAACTGTAGAACACTTATGAAAGAAATTGAAGAGGAGACAAAGAAATGGAAAAATGTTCTACGCTCATGGATTGGAAGAACAAACATTGTTAAAATGTCTACACTTCCCAAAGCAATCTACACATTCAAACAATCCTTATCAAAACACCACCAGCATTTTTCACAGAGCTAGAAGAAACAATCCTAAAATTTGCATGGAACCAGAAAAGACCCTGAAGGGCCACAGCAATCTTGAAAAAGAAAAGCTAGGTTGGAGGCATCACAGTTCCAAAGTTCAAGTTATATTACAAAGCTGTAGTCATCAAGACAGTGTGGTACTGGTACATAGATCAATGGAATGAATAGAAAACTCAGAAATGGACCCAGAGCTCTATGGTCAACTAATTTTTGCCAAATCAGGAAAGAATATCCAATGGGAAGAAGACAACAAATGGTGTTGGGAAAACTGAACAGCCACATGCAGAAGAATGAAACTGGACCACTTCCTCACACCATACACAGACATAAATTCAAAATGGATGAAAGACCTAAATGTGAGAAATCCATCAAAATCCTAGAGGAGAACACAGTCAGCAAGCTCTTTGATTGTGGCCATAGCAACTTCTTGCTAGACACATCTCCAGAGGCAAAGGAAACAAAAGCAAAAATGAGCTATTGGGACTTCATCAAGATAAAAAGCTTCTGCCCAGTGGGGGAAACAATCAACAAAACTAAAAGGCAGCCTGCAGAATGGGAAAAGATATTTGCAAATGACATATCCGATGAAGGTTTAGTATCCACAATCTATAAAGAATTTATCAAGGTCAACACCCAAAAAACAAATAATCCAGTTAAGAGATGGACTGAAGACATGAATAGACATTTTTCCAAAGAAGACATCAAGATGGCCAACAGACACATGAAAAGATGCTCAATGTCACTTGGCATCTGGGAAATACAAATCAAAACAATGATGAAATACCACCTCACACCTCTCAAAATGGCTAAAATAACAACGCAAGAAACAACAGTTGTTGGCAAGGATGCGGAGAAAGGGGAACCCACCTGCACTGTTGGTGGGAATGCAAACTGGTACAACCACTCTTGAATACAGTGTGGAGGGTCCTCATAAAGTTGAAAGTAGAACCACCTTACAGCCCAGCAATTGCACTACTAGGTATTTACTCAAAGGATACGAAAATACAGATTTGAAGGGGTACATGCCCCCTGATGTTTATAGCAGCATTATAAAAATAGCCAAATTATGGAGAGAGCCCAAATGTCCATTGACTGATGAATGGATAAAGAAGAAGTGGTACATAGATACAGTGGAATATGACTCAGCCATCAAAAAGAATGAAGTTTTGCCATTTGCAATGATGTGGATGGAGCTAGAAGGTATTATGCTAAATGAAATAAGTCAGTCAAAGAAAGACAAACACTATATGTTCTCACTCACATGCGGAATTCAAGAAACAAAAACAGGTGAACATATGGGAAGGGGGAAAGGAAAAAAAGGAGAGAGGGAAGCAAACCATAAGAGACTCTTAAAGATAGACAACAGATTGAGGGTTGCTGGAGGGAGGGGGGTGGGGAATGGTCTAGATGGGTGATGGGCATTAAGGAGGGCACTTGATGTGATGAGCATTGGATCTGAATGTAAGTGATGAATCACTGAATTCTACGCTAGAAACCAATATTGCGCTGTATGTTAACAAACTAGAATTTAAATAAAATTTGAAAAAAATATTAATAGCTATTTCAAATTCCTCTAAAAGATGATATTATTTGTATTCCCACCAATGTTACATGAGTGTACTTGGTCCTTCACACTGTCACCTGGGCAGGCCCGCTGGGAGTCCATGTGGACGAGGTGGTCATAGGCCTACTTTCCCTGAGTGTGGGGTTGGGCTGGGCTGAACTCCCAGAGCAGGAAAAGGATGAGGAAGGGAGGGCCAAGCACAGGCCACCTGCTCCTTGGTGTCATGGGACACTGGTTCTCAGTTTAGAGAAGACCCGAGCACTCCTAGAACTCCAGAATGGAACTGGTGGGAAGGAACAGAAGGAGCCTGAGAAGTACGTTCAGTTGAGGGTAAATGAAACGTGCTTGTCCCTTTTGGGCACAAAGCAGCATGGACGCCTCCGATCGTGACATTTTAAGTGTCAGCTCTGTAGTGGGTCCCAAACAAATCCGCTAAAAGAAACATATTGTGGACCTACCCTGTGCCCTGCAGAGAGCTGTGAACAAAACAGCAAGAACCCCTCCAGGAGGGCCAGTATTCTCGAGCTGCGTCTCTCACCTCGAAGACCGCTGGCCCCACCACTCACCTGGACAGCAGGGGGGCCGCAGCCTGGTTGGAGGAGCAGTGGGAGCTCCAAGGCACAGCCCACAGGTGTCCGACCGTGACCCCACCTGCCCTCTGCCATTTCAGAAGGACCCCAAGGGACCCCCAGACACCTTAGACGAATAGGCTCATTTTTTCTCTTAGCTCCCAAATATTCTTTTAAGAGCCTTGTGCATAGCAATGAATTTATTTTAGAAAATGTACATAAGCACAATTCAGAATATAAATAACCTGTAACACCAACACCCAGAGATACCAAAGGTGAGTATCACGGCCCACGTCATTCGCACAATACAAGTTAATTCCACAAAATATACTATACATAGAAAGGGTCTGCTGTCACACACACACACACACACACACACACACACACACACACATATGCACACACTCATGTAGCAAAGGTGGGATCTTACAATTCACGCTATTGTTGAGTTTGCCTTTTACACTTAACAATACAGCAGACATAATTGACATTACATAGTCTCCGTGGCCTTCTTTTTAAAGCTACTTTATTGTGCTCCTTGACACCTCGGGTATCCGTCAAAGCTCTTCTCAGAGCGTAGCACGTTTTTTCACAAATGCGTCTCCACCCCAGGCTGTGGGTCCCTCCTGTGTTGTAGTTTATTCCCGGCTCTTAGCACATTGTCTGCTATGTAATAATGATATTAATAGTCAATAATTATTGAGCACTTATTATAAGCCAGATTTTTTAAAAGATTTTATTTTTATTTATTACAGAGAGAGAGCGAGAGCAGAGGCAGAGGGAGAAGCAGACTCCCCGCTGAGCAGGGAGCCTTGCTTGGGGCTCGATCCCAGGACCCTGAGATCATGATCTGAGCTGAAGGTGGACGCTTCACTGACTGAGCCCCTCAGGCACCCCACTCTATGCCAATTTTTTAACAGAGCCTCCTGAAGCATGACACCCCAATAGCAATGAGCATACCCTGTGCACAGATCTTGGTTTCTTTTTTTAAAATCATTTTATTTACAAATTTTATTATTTTTCCAGCCTTATTGAGATATGATTGACATATAACATACGTAAGCTTAAGGTGTACAACCTGGTGATCCGATACGCATACATGCTGCAAAAGGATTACCACGAAAAGGTTAGTTAACACCTCCATCCCCTCATGTAATTACCGACGTTTTGTGTGTTTGTGCAGCGATAACATTTAACATCCACTCCCTTAACAACTTTCATGTACATATTATGGCCGTGGTTCATTACAGGTCCTATGCTGTACATGAGCCGGACTTGGTTTCCGATGTCATCGTCCAGTAAGAGGATCCAGGGCTTGGAGCAACGGCAGAGTCCAGGATGGGTGGGAACCACACAAGGGGAGCTGGAACAGCTGGGTATGCGGAGAGGAGGGCGAGGCCAAACAGCGCCACACCTCCATCAGGACATGTTCCAGGGACACAGAAATCAGCGAAAGAGCTCCCAGTGACCAAAGCTGGAATAATCTGATCAGAAAATAGTGTATTGGATTATAACTCAAATATAAAATAAATGTCGTAAGTCAAGGCTGATAGAAATAATTGTCCGCATAAATAACAGGTGAGGGAGCAGAGACAGACCTCCTACGCAGAAAAGTTGTAAGAAGTTTGTGTCGATATTCTGCTGTCAAGGAGGTGGGGGAGAACACCCCCTTTTTAAGCGTGGTCTGCACATAGCAACCTCCTTCCCTGAGTGCAGGATGGAAGGGGGGGACAGCAACTTTTCAGCACAGAAAGCTGTCAAACATGACCTCAGCCAGGGGGTCAAGGTCAACATCAAGAGTTGTAAGTTATGTGAGCAGCCCTCACCCTTGCTGTGAAGTGATGAGAATATTTTATCGCTGTAATTTCTCCCCAAACTTTTAACTTCAATCTCATAATTAGAAAAATATCAGAGTAACTGAAATTGAGAGACAGTCCTTCTCAAAACTGTCAACAAAACAAGGACAGTCTGAGATACTGTCACAGTCTAGCGGAGCCCAAGGAGTTGGAATGACACGATGTAATGTGGTGTCATGGATGGGATCCTGGGATAGAAAAAGGACATTAGGGAAAAGCCAAAGGGGTACAGTATGAACCAAATACAGTATGGATTTCAGTTAATAACATCGTGTCAATATTGGGTCATCGTCTGGGCCAAAGGCACCGCGGATGCAGATGTTAACAAGTAGGGGAAATTGCGGGAGGGGATGATGTGTCCTATCTGTGCCGCTTTGCCTGAAAACTAAAGGTATTCTAAATTAAAATTCTAAAATAAAAATGAATTTTTAAAAGCGTCTTTTCTTCATTCTCTCTGTTAACTCTCCCGAGAGTCCTGTGGAGTGTCACCCTTCTGCAGATGGAGGGATGGGGCAGAGAGAGCTGACGCGTCTTGCCCGAGGTCCCAAGGCGGGTAGATGACCAAGCAGGGCTGGAGCAGGGCAGCCGGGTTTCAGAAACTACCCTCAAGAATAATTGCTCCATAAATATTCCGGGGAATGAGCAGTGAGGAGGCAGGCTCATTTCTTCCCGACAGTTTATCACATCCAAAGCTGCCCTGGCAACGGGCTGCCCTGGTCCCGGTGCTCCCACGCAAACCCACTGGGACCTCGCGTTGGAGGAAAACCAACTGCCTTCTGAAACTGAAAAGATACATAGCAGGAAGCTGGCATGTGAAAAAGCGGAAATGAAGTTGTTTTTCTTCCCAAATTAATATGGAACAACGTGCAGCTCTATTGTACTTCGAGTTCAACAATTTTGTCCTGTTGCCATAGTAACCTAGAAGAGGCATTTAAAAATATATTCCATCTGACCTTGTTCCTCTTGATTGATGGATGTGGCCTGGTCCAGGCGGCGCGAGCCTTGCGACTCCAGAGCTGGCCACCAGAGGGCGCGCCGCGGCCCCGCGCGCAGGCGGCCTGGGAAGTGACTGGCAGGTGTACCGGCTGAGCAGGGCTCCGCGCGCAAGGGGCATGGGATGGGGGTGCCGGCTGCTGGGGGGTGGGGTGGGGGTGCAAGCCCCAGCTCAGTCTTTGCTCTTCCTCTTCAGGAGCAAATCACTTCCTCCAAGTTCACTTCCCATGCACGCAGTGAGGACAGCCACCGCCAGCCACGCAGGGCCTGGCACTGTGTCATTCTAGAGACCGCACAGCATTGCGGGGCGACTGTGGGGCGGCAGCGGGAGCCCTGGGTGTGAGCCCGGCGCCTGCCACCTCCCCGGGGAGGGGAGCAAGCGAATCTGGGAACGGCCTGTGCCTCCGTTTCGTCATTTGCAAAGGGGGCGGCTGTGCCACTTTGCGGTTGGCAAAATGGCCAGGAAGAGAGTGTTTGCCTGGTCCCTTTCCTGTCCTGGCCTTCCATTTCCCATCGGGCTGTCTGCCAGTTTCCTCGCGTGGCTGTGGGTGACCCCCTGACTTCGTCCCTTGTCCCTCACTGAGGGATAAGGGCACTCTGGCCTGTCCTTCCTACAGGCTTTTTCACGGATAATTTCCACACCAAAGGAGTAACACTTATGTCTCCTTGAGATTTCCTAAAATCAAACATTTGTCCTCCTGTGCCTGGGCCCCTGGTTCTCTTTTAAGGAAGTAGGGAAACCATCCATTGTTTACCACTGTGGCTGGATTCACTCCCATTGACCACCCCAGCCCGTGTTACCTGTGGCCATCTCCTGGGCTGGCCCTTCTAGTCTGATGGGGTGCCCTTCCCTGACCCCACCACCCGGCAGGCCTCTGGCTTGTGAGACAGACACCCCCGGAGAAGTCCCACCTGCTTGGCTGTGCCATACGCAGCCCTGCCCTTCCCCTCTGGGACTTTGGAAGCAAGAACACTGGAGTGGGAGTAATGTGAGAGGAGGTGAGGATACAGCCCCCAGTGCCATGGCAAGTGACCTCAGGGAACCACAGAATTCGTCTCACCTTCTTTCCCCTAGTTCTGCTCACCCCAGATGGCCACTGGCTGGCTTGATATGGCCAAGGCGGCCTTGGGGACAGAGCCCGAGGGTGGCTCAGATTCGGCTGCAGGCCTAAACCGGGGATCCCCCCCCCACTGCCTCTGCCTCCCTGTCTCCCAGGCCTGGGATGGCCGTGGGCCCCTCTGGGTGCACATTGCTCCCTGCTCCTGCTCCGGGGAGTTCCCCAGACCCATTCCCTCATGGTCAGGGAGGCAGGTGACTCGTGGCCTGGGGAGGAGGAAGATGGCTAGGAAACAAATACTCCATCTTCAAAAACCGCCCGAGAACTGTTTCTTTCCAAGGAACTGAAGCCAGCGTGATTAGACCTCGCTAGAAGCTTTATATTACTGTGCCTAATATTACTATTTATACATCAATATCGACATTGGGCGTCAATGGATATGTGGTATGTGTAGGTGATAAAAAGCATCAGATAGAGAACATATTTTATTTATGTGTGGTAAATATTTAAAAACTCCCATGTGTTTTGATTGGAAAATGTGTATTACTGGACAATTTAGTTTCAAAGGTTTCTCTCTAATGTAAGATTTATTAAGATTTATGAGGCGGCTGCTGTGGTGTGATTGAGTGTATGTGAAAGTCCCCGAGAATAACATTCAGGTGATTTCGCCTGTTACAGCCCCATTTGTGAGCCAGGACTCTTCTCTGTTTGTTATTAAGATGCAGTGATTTGCTCTGCATGAATTAACAGCGGTGTAATATTGCCTGAGAGGGGCAGGGCGGCTAGTTGGAAAAGTCAGCTTGCAGGGTACGTTTTTCCATTATTCGGGCGGTGGCCACATCTTTCCGGGCCCCCCGCGAGCAGGAGTTAACTCAGCGAAGGCGGGCAAGGATGAGGTGCGGTTCTAGAAAGGGCCACTAGATGGCGCACCGGAGGCTGCCGGGAGCCCAGAGGAGTCTTGGAGGAGGGGCGGGGCCCTTCAGGGTGGATGGGGCTTCTTCATCTGGCAGGTGTAGTGGGCCGTGTTTGGTCTGGAAGTAATTTCAGAGACGGAGTTGGGGCTGCCCTCAGGAGATGGATTCTTGGAGACGTTTTCGTATCCCCCCCATCCAGCCCGTGGACCCCAGCATTGCCAGCGCCCTCTGTCTGGGTGGAGTTCTTGCCGGAGCCTTGCAGGGCATTCTGTGGGGCTGTCCTTTGCAGGCAAAGTTACAGCACATAACTGGAGAGGGTGTGGGGTAGTAACCAAGCAAGGCATGAAAGTGAGTGCATTCAAACTACAGCTTGGCTATGTGTTGAACTATGTCCCTCACCCCCAAAACCCATGTTGAAGTCCTAACCCCCGTAACCTCAGAACGTGACCTTATTTGGAAATAGGCCACTGCATATTTAATTAGTTACGAAGGGGTCATATTGGAGGATGGTGGGTCCCTCCCTAACCCAGTGACTGGTGTCTTCGTAAGCAGGGAGCCGGTAGACGCAGAGACACAAGGCTTGGCAGGGATTGGAGGACGTGGCCTGGAGCCACCAGAAGCTAGAAGAGGTGAGGAAGGGTCCTCCTCTTGAGGCTTCGGAGAGACTATGGTTCTGCCCATACCTTGAGCTCAGGTTGGTAGCCTCCAGAGCTGAGGGAAACTACGAGGTGACTGTTACCAGTCACCCAGCGTGTGGTCTTTGTTGCGGGGGGGGGGGGGCAGGACACTCACGCAGGTGCCGAGAACACAGTGAATACCAAGAGGAGCCTGCTGCCAAGAAAGATTCCTGTTTTGCTTCTGAGACTCAGGATTTCTGAGTAATTGGGCAAGTCTTGCCTACTTCCCCAGCCGGGTGTGGACGTGGATGTGATGGCGCTGTGACTGGCCTGATGGGCAGACTGGCAGAGGGTGGGCGGTGGACGGGGCCGCTTCCCGAGGCTGAAGCCGGAGCCGGCTGGGGTGGTGGCCTCCCTCCTGGGCCTGCTCCCTCTTCCCAGGTGCCAGAGTCCTCTCCTGGAGTGAGGAGTGCAGAAAGACACATTTTAGTCTTAAAATTCTGCCTGGAACCTGGGAGCAGGGAAACTTGTGAACGAACACAGCGTTCATCCGGGAGAACGAGCGCAGGCAGGTGCCCCAGTGAAGGAAGGTGGCGGGGCCTCGCCCTTCCCAGACGTGGCAGGCTTTGAGCCAGTGCTCCTTCTGCTGGGACCACAGGAGGGGCGTGGGAGCCCCCGGCTTCTCCCTGGGCCTTGTTCTCTTGTGCAAGAGATGAGACCAGGCCGGTGGTCATCCCAGCGAGACTGGGCCCGACCAAGGGGAGCCGCTGGCTGCTGAAGATACAGAGAAGGGGACCACATCCCTTCTGTTCTTTTTCTTGATCAGAAACCACATTGTGGTGGGATTTGAGCCCGCTTACAAACGCTCGGCCCCTCTCCTGGGAGCCCGTCCTGGGTCCCTGCTGCTGATTTCCGATGGAATGAAGATTATTCACAAGCCCCCCCCCCCCCCCCCAGGCAGGGCAGGCGGTGGACACGCTCTGGGAAGACAAACCAGGTAGTCAGGGGCGCTGCCTCAGACCTCCACGAGGAGGGGTGGGGGGGCAGGCATTGTGTCACTTGCAGCAAGGAGGGACACAGAAGTCACCGTGGCAGAGGAGAGTGGCCATCTGCTGCCCCGGGCCCTCCAAAAATGGCATGTAATCATGGACTCGCGAGTCTTTGTATGGTTCTCGGTTTCCGGTAAATATTAATGGGTTGCTTTTTATTCATTTAGCTTAGGTTTTTGAAAGATGGCCTCAAACAAAAAGATCATATCTGTATGTTGTGCTTTAATTTATTTTCACCTTTTTTTCTCCTTTGGAGACCCCTGGTGTATCATCACTTTGTTTACCGCAAATTAAACCGGGCCTGATTGTTTACCGGACTGCGGGCCCCTGTGCACTGCTCCCACGCTCCTTTTTTAAATAATCACAACCTGGGATTCATTTGCAAGAGGCCCTAATCTGCATGAGAATTATACAATTAACTTCTGATTAACCACCTAGTTCTTTTTGAAACCACAGTGTATAGGATACTCTGCATTTAAATAATTTTCCTTAAATTGGGAGCAGGCCTTTCATTAAGCTGGTGGGTTAGACTAAAACAACAACATTTGGTGATAATCAGGGTCAAAACAATAGGCAAGCCGGCAGGGCTAGAATGTCATCTTTAAATATAACAGTCAAGATAAAGGCCCCCAGATTGCGCCTTATCGAAACACAAAAAAATCAAAGGACTCTCTTGTCTGTGGCAAAATGCGGAGGCCCCAGCGATGTGGGCGACCATTGTCTGGCGGGGGACCGCGGCCAGATTTGCATGCAGGGGCCCGCGATGTAAAGTACACATTACATCACGTACCAGGCTTATCTCCACGTCTGACAATAATTATCAGGGAGAATATACTCAGAATGACTTTTTTGTGATTTTTATACCTCCGCAACACAAGGAAGGGGAGATAACAGCATTAGGAGAAAGGAGGGAGTCTCAGAAGACTCTCCCCGGAGCTGGTTCTTCGATTAAATTCGCTGTGGCACTCCGGTGCTGCCGAACAACTGGGAAGAAAGCCTGCGAGCCTTTTATATGGGGTAATAATAGCCCTGAACACAGCCCTCACCGTGAGATAAGATCCATTGTCGAAACAAACAAAGGGAGTCGTATTAAACAGCACTGGAAGAATATCTATGAGCAAAGTTTGAAATCCTCTGTCTCCTCTCCTTGCCTGTACCTTGCACCTGGTTCTGCAAGACGGACATTTCACCGGGCACAGAAGACAATGTGGGCGCGAGTCCCCGGCTGAGGGAGCCTGGGAAAGCCAGGTCATTGTCTTGAGGTCACTGAGGTTGAGTGAGGGCTTTCTAAGGTCAAGGTCATGGCCTTCTTTCCCAGGGCCCCACTCTGCTCGCTTTTGCTTCTTTCCCAAAGTCCAGCAGAAGAGACCTCGATCTCAGAGACGGAAGCCCCAGGAGACCTGGCGGAGGGTCGAATTCCAAAGATGCAGCTCAGCCCTGCTGCATTCGGCCCTACGTGTCCTGCCAGCCTTCCGGGCCTGCAGCGTCCTCAGGAATTTATTCCATCCTTAAAAGAATTGGTCTGCTTCCTTCTCTTGCAGGGAAATGGTAAGCACCCAGGGTTGAGCGTTCGGAGTCCAGACCGCATATAAACACGGGTGCAAATGTCCCCGACAAAAACAAAGGTCACGGCTTCAAATTAGCTGCTTTCCCAAAGCCATCTGGACGCGGAGGTGATGAGAACAGAGCATTGATTTTATGTCCGATTCCCTGTATTCCCCGATCAGCATCCTAGGGGGGGCAGTTGGTATAATGTTTGTTCCTCCAGCCTCAGAGCAAGGACGATTCTGGGATATTGAGAAGGAATTTTGTTTGATTTAGATCAGAATACCAGTTGCAAGCAAAGAGATGACCAGTAGTCAGAATTTGGTCAGTCTGAGTTTTGTTCAGGCTGCCCAACTCTTCCGTCTGTCCACCTACACACTCCTTTTCTTTTCTTTCTGCGAGGGTCTCGGTCGGGCTCTTCTGGCATGCTCTGTCCAGGGGCTCTTAGCTGCTACGGTGGGGCAGGGCGAGTGTCCCAGGCCAGCCCTGGCTGACAGTGGGACCCAAACATGCAGGACAGGAGGCCACAGGTGGGGGGGGGGGCGTAGGACCTGTCCCCAGGGAAGCCCAGAAGAAATCGAGTCTGTGATTCTAAGTATGTTCAGTGAGGGGGCGGTGTGGGGGGTGGGGGGCAGGAGGAGGGGGCAGGGGACTCAGGGGCTGGATCGGGAGGGAAGAAGCAAGGGCCTTGTCTTTACATAAACCTGCCCTGTGGCCTCAGGGGAGCCCCCTTTCTGAGGCTCAGTTTTTCCTTTGCAAGTCACAGGGCTTCTCAAAGCCCCGGTTGGCCTCAGATTTGCCGAGGCAACGATTACAGGTTGGGGACTTCCCTGGCAACTGGTTTGTCCTCCTGGTGCTTTCCTGGGGTAGGAGGAGTTGTCAAAGGCAGGGAAAACCTATGGTATAGCTTCCTCGGGTAGAAACCTTGTCCAAAACCTATTCGCAAATGTGGCGAGCAGGCCGGCAAAGACTGAAGGGAGAGGCGCTTGCCAGCCTGACCCGGGGCCGCCAGTGGTCTGTGACATCTGCATCCTGGCCGGGGCCCAGGTGTGGCCCTCAGGACTGCCCACCTCTGCAGGTGTCAGGAGCAGGAAGAGCTTCTGTCCGGGGCCAGAGATGGAGGGCTCACTGCTTCATCCCCGAAGTGGCCGACTTAGAGGAGCAAAGCACCCCGACCTGAATGCATTTTCCATCCGAGCTGGAGGACAGGGGGCAGAGCAGCTGTCAGAGGACCAGCGGGCTCAGTGCCTGCTTTGGCCCGGTCTGCAGCGTGATTTTCAAAGACCTGCAGAGGGTCATTCATTAGGAAGGGGTCTCTGAGGCCATCTGCACCTGTGCCTCCTCCCATACACGGTCTTTCTGCGGCAGGAATCTGTCCTCCCCACAGGGGCCTTTGCCCCGACCCGACTTCATGGCCAGTCAGGCCCCCAGGGGCGGGTGACTGGGAAGCTGCATCTAACCGCTTAGGGCTCCATCCCTCCCGTGTGCAAAGGTAGGGTAGAGCCTGGAGAAATTTTTAGCCATACTCTAAGAAAAAAAATCAGGAAAGCAATGAAGTTCGATTTGCAAAATGTTCTTCCTCTGAGTGGCTGAAATTATTTTATAATTCAGAGAAATGTAATGCTTAAAACAAACTCCACCTGCAATTTTGGATTCTTGGTGACTTGGGCTTCGGGGCAGTTTGTCCTCGGTGACGAAGGTCAATCAGGATTTTCAAGCCCTATCACGTCACGTGGTCTGGTTTTTTTGAAAGTGGGGCTGAGCATATGTTATTGGGTGTGGGTTTCCTTTCACACTGTGATTGTTTTGAGCAGGAAAATACCAGGGCAGCTGGGGAAATGGATGCTACCCTGTGGGTTTGCTAATGAGCGTGATTGACCAAATGCAGCTGGTAAAGGCAAGATAGAGCTGGCACTGACCTTCACAATTGGGGGACAAGTTCCCATGCACCTAGCGGGTGGGTGAAAACACTCACAGCAGAGGATGGGAAGGCGGGAGACCATACCTATAATTAAAATGGACTTTGCAGATGGATCCTTTACTGGTATCCGTCTTCTAGAAAGTGAAAAGCTGTAGGAAGGGCAAATTGGGGACCAGGAAGATTGCAGTAATACAGCTTTCCAGCTAATTGATTAGCAATTATGGCTGGTAATATTGTTCATTTTAATTGTGTTTAATCTCTACTTTGGTAATAAAGATTATTGTTTTGGATTATGACTTTATCCTGCTATACTAATTACTAACTTGTGAAATTAAAGTGTATATTTTCATATCCAGAAAAAATTC
Source organism: Ursus americanus (assembly GCF_024610735.1). Classification (NCBI taxonomy): domain Eukaryota; kingdom Metazoa; phylum Chordata; class Mammalia; order Carnivora; family Ursidae; genus Ursus; species Ursus americanus. The sequence continues at coordinate 4,545,777 of NC_142132.1, read as the reverse complement.
ACACCATGCCCTTACATAATAGTTTTCTTTTCTGAGCAGGCTAGTTGCTTGGGGCTGTTGCATCCTTAACATCTGAGAAGGACTCAATTTTGGCAAACAAAATAAATGATATTCGTTGTACTTACTAAGATAGGCTTTTTTTTTTTAAATAATGTTTTTAAGGGGATGAAAGGAACAGAAGATATTGCCAGAAGTAAATCTGGAATATGAGAGAACACAAGTAGAATTACATGGAAAACTGCTTTTTAATTTTGAAAGGGATTTCACCCCTTACGATGGTTCCTGTAGGTTCCAGCTGGTGTGCACAGCATGGCCCCCCCACCCAGGGCTCTTCACCCTCACCTTTTCGCTGTTCCGCCTTTAAGCCCTGCCTGGGTTCCTGTCTCCTGAGACAAACATCCACCTGACACGTCTATTTTTTTTGTGATCCAAGTTTTTATTTTCTGTATCCAGTGGCCCATATTCATGGCTCCCATTTTCTCCCCGCCTCCCATCCTGACGGTCGTGCATCAACCGCGTTTGTGGGCGTCTCCAAGGACCAGCTCCCAGCAGAGACCTTATCCCAGACATTGTGCAGGATATCTGCAAACCTCCTGACATTCTCCGTCTGCCTGTCCTTGCCCCAGCCTTCAAGAATTCAAAGTTCCTGAGACCCCCCATCCCCTCCATGTACCAGCCCACTCCCACACAATTTAAAAAATATGTGTATTATAAGGATACCACATACTCAAACCGTTGTCAACATTCAAGTGTATTTTCCAGGCTTTTTTCTTTGTGCTTATGTAGAGCAGGGGTCTGAAGACATTTTTGTCTGGTGGGCCAGGGGCTGTATCCTGTAGGTGTTGCAGGTGTTCGTGGTAACGGCTCAGCGGGGCTGTTGCAGCAGACAGCACCTAAGTGAAGGTACCTGGCTGTGTTCCAATAAAACTTTACTACGCGGACAGACAGCGGCATGGGTTCGGCCCGCAGCCTGGAGTTTGCAGACCCTTGACGTAGATGCTTACATATAGACGATGGTACGTACGTTTGATGAATCTAATATCATATTGGGAAAATGTCCCTTTGTCGATCAAATTTATTGTTGAATGTGATGTTAATGGTTGTATAATATCCTAGTCCAAACGTTTGTTGTTATTTTATTTTCAGAAAAATTATAGCAATTTATAATTTCATTAGTACTTTCTGAGAGGTCTATCCAATCGCAGGCCTGCTTTGAATTGCTTAAAAAAAATAAAGGTTTTGCTAATTAGCTAGGAATATGAGATCTTACAGAATTCTAGCTGGTGTTTGTGCTAGTCTGGCTCTGTTGCATAAATGGTATTGATTACATCACCTTAGAGTGAATCAATATTCTCCCTCAGAGATACGATCTTTCCTAAATGTCCCCAATGCAGATCTCCTCTCATGCCTTGTTACCTCTGAAGCCGGCCTCAGGCCCCCGCGCCCCGCCGCTCCTTTTCCTTGCGTTTCTTAGAAATGCCTGCAAAGCAGGTATCACACAGCCCCTGGAACAGAGAAGATGTAGCCAGACTGACGCCCTTTAAAACAGGCTAAGTAGCTTTAAATTGCTTTCTTCTTCTTCTTCTTTTTTTTTTTTAAACAAAAGCCGTGGAATCTTTGCACGGTTACCTCTGCCCTGGAGCGTCTTAGATCACTTCCTCTTTGCGACAAACCACTTGAATGAAAGGCTTTAAAATGGTGCCCAGAGGTTAAGCTGGCACTGATACCAATCGCCCGAGCCACAGGCAGGAAAGCAGCCTGCTCTGCCCCGAGCCTCCGTCTGACCGCGGAATTAAAAATGATTCACATTCCCAATAAATGTAATCCCGCAAATTCTCTGAATGAATAGCGCTGAGAGCAGGAGCTGGCACGAGCCAGCGCTTCTGAGACAGCTCTGCAGCCAAGCCTCCCCGCCTGCCCTGCCTGCCCTGGAACAGGCGTGAGTGGCGAGGATTTGTGCAGATGATGCCCTTGGAAAGCCCTGCACCTCCTTTTTGTTGGGGCAATTTGCATTTTTTAGATAGCGTCTAAAGGCATCACATTCACATCCTACACACGTTTTGGAGACATCATCCGAGGGCATGGCATGACCGCGGGCTTGCGTGCTAAGGGCCCTAGGCTAGGGGCACTGGTGACTCGTGGCCTCTCCAAATAACGTGGTCAGGGACTCACTCCTATTTGAGACAATCCTTTGATTTATTTTTCTCAGCACTCGTGCCAGAACCAACTGTATTACAGGCTGTCTAATTGAGACTTGGCAGCAGAGAGCCCCGATCAAAGGCAGCCCCAGCGCCGATCTCGGATCCCAGGCCAGTGGGCACTTAGCGCATCTCGGAAGCAAAGCGCGCCGTCCGCTTTCCAGCAGTGCGTGCCAACGCCGCTGCCTCCACATCCCACTGGCTGATCCGTGGGTTGCTCTGCCATCGGTTCCAGAAGGAGCCACTTGTGAGCTATTAAAGACAGCAATGAAGTGCCGCGGTGACAGGGGTGATTCAGGGAAAGATGGAGGAAGCGTCCGGGAAGGCAGGCTCCTCTTGTCTGCTGAGCGCAGTCAGCGAGCAGGGGCGCCCAGCTGGCCAGGGTCTTCCCCGCCGAGGGAGCAGGCGTGCGGGGCTGGAGAGCTCCTGCAGGGAAAAGAACATGAAAGAACATTCCGTAAGTTCACAGACAATAGACTTCCACCCTGTTCTCAGATGTTTACTAATCCAATAATCCTATTTTCGGGGAATGACAAAAAGCAGGACCAGTTACCGTAGGTTTAGGAATAAGAACACAGCGTTTCGGTACAAGTGCACATATTCTCAAAGTTGATGTACGGATCTAAAACCAAATGTGCCCAAATCAACTGCTTTCTTAAAAAAAAAAAGAGGAAAAGAAAAAGAAAAGAAATAGACAAATCCTCCTCAAATTCCTGTGTTTACGTGAAAAGTTGAGAAAAGCCAAAACAATCTTGACAAAGACAAAGTTGAGGACTGACACTTCCAGATTTCACCACCTCCTACAGGTTACGGTAACTGAGACTTAACAGTATTGTCGTCCAGCCTGTGAATGTGGACTTGCTCTCAATTTATTTAGATCTTTAAGAAATGCCTTTCAGAAATATTTGCTATATTTTTGAATTAATAGGCCTGACTTTTTAAAGAGTAGTGTTAGGTTCCCAGGGCAACGGTGCAGAAGTTCAGAGCGGCCATGGGACACCCCCACCCCCACCACACGGGTTTCCCAGTTTTAACCCCTTGCATTCCTGTGATGCATTTTGTTACAGCTGATGAACCAAAATCAAGACGTTTTTGGTCATTAAAGTCTCCTGTCTGCGCTAGGACTCACCCTTTGTGTTGTACATTCCGTGGGTTTTGACAAACGGTACCATCGTGGGTCCAGCGGCACAGTATCCTACAGAGGAATTTCACCGCCCTGAAAACCCCCTTGCTCCCCCTGTTCATTCATCCCTCCTTCGCCCCTGCCAGCCACGCACCCTTGTACTGTCTCTACAGTTTCGCCTTTTCCAAAATGTCAAGTAGTTGGACTCATGCAATCCTACAACATACAGGCTTTTCAGATCGTCTTCCTTCACGTGCCATCATGCTTCTAAGGCTGCCTCACGCCTGTTCATGGCTTGATAGCTCATTCCTTCCTATCGCTGAATCAAAGTCATTGTCTGGATGGACCCCTGTTTATCCAGTTACCTGCGGAAGGGCATCTAGGCTGCTCTAGTGTTTGTCAGCTACGAGTAAAGCTGCATAAACGTTCGTGCACAGGTTTTTGTGCGGACTTAGACTTTCACTTGGGTGAAGACCAATGAGTGTGATAGCTGATTTGTATGGTAAGCCTGTGTTTAGATTTGTAATAACTTGCCGAACCTTCTTTCAAAGTGGCTGCACCATTTCATGTTCTCACCAGCCTTGAACGAGAGTTCCTGTTGCTCCGTATCTTCACCAGCATTTGGTAGTGTCAGCATTTTGGGTTTTCTCTAATAGGTTTATGGTGATAACCTCACTGTTGGCTTAACTTGCAATTCCCTAATGATATATGATGTTGAGCATATTTTTATATTTTATTTGCCATCTGTATGTCATCTTTGGTGAGGTGTATGGCCAGATCCCTTGCTCTTTTTTTAATTGGGTTGCTTGTTTTCTTAATTGTTGACTTTTGAGAATTCTTTGTATGTTATAGATACAAATCCTTTATAATATGTGTCTTCTGCCAATATTTTCTCTGAGCTGATGGCTTGGCTTTTCATTCTCTTAATGGTGTCTTTTGCAGAAATGTTAATTTTAATGAAGACTAACTTATCCACTTTTTCTTACAAAGGTTATGATTTTGGTGTTGTCTCTAAAGGTCATCACGGACCCAAGGTCACCTAGATTTTCTCTGACGTTTTTTCTAGAAGTCTTACAGCTTTATGTATTACATTTAGGACTATGATCCCTTTTGAATTAATTTTTATAAAAGGTAGAGGTCTGTGCCTAGATTAGTATTTTTGTTATATGTGGATGCCCACCAGTACCAACACCATTTGTTGAGAAGACTCTCTTTTCTCCTTTGAATTTCCTCTGTGCCTGTGTGAAATATCAATTGATTATATTTGTATGGATCTCTTTCTGGGCTCTGTATTCTGTTCCATTGCTCTATTTATCTGTTCCTTCACCAATACCGCACTGGTTTTGTAATTTTGATTTCATTTTTAAAAGTTTTTATTTTAATTCGTTAGTTAACATACTGTGTTATATTGGTTTCAGTGTACAAAATAATTGAACACTTCCATGCATCATCCAGTGCTCATCTCAAGCACACTCCTTAATCCCCATCAACTATTTTACCCCCTCCCCTCCCCTCTAGTCACCATCAGTGTGTTTTCTATAGTTAAGAGTCCGTTTCTTGCTTTGACTCTCTCTCTCTCTCTCTCATTTTTTTCCCTTTGCTTGTTTGTTTCTTAAATTCCACATGTGAGTGAAATCATATGGTATTTGTCTTTTTCTGACTTATTTCACTTAACATAATACTCTCTAGCTCCATCTATGTCATTGCAAATGACAAGATTTCATTCTTTTTGGTGGCTGAGTAATATTCCATTGTACATATAATACACCACATCTTCTTTATCCATTCATCAATTGGTGGACACTTGGGCTGCTTCCGTATCTTGGCTATCGTAAATGATGCTGATGTAAACACAGGGGTGCCTGTATCTCTTTGAATTAGTGTTTTTCTATTCTTTGAGTAAATACCCAGTAGTAGTGTAAGGTAGTTCTATTTTTAACTTATTAACAGTGGCTGCACCAGTTTGCATTCCCACCAACAGTGCACGAGGGTTCCTTTTTCTCCACAACCTTGCCGACACCTGTTGTTTCTTGTGTCTTTGATTTTAGCCATTCTGACAGTGTGAGGTGATGTCTCATTGTGGTTTTGATTTGCATTTCCCTGATGATAAGTGATGATGAGCATCTTTTCACGTGTCTGTTGGCATCTGTATATCTTTGGAGAAATGTCTGCTCACGTCTTCTGCCCACTTTTTATTTAGATCATTTGTTTTTTGGGTGTTGACTTGTTTAAGTTCTTTGTATATTTTGGATGCCAGCCTTTTATCAGATACATCATTTGCAAATATCTTCTTCCATTCTATAGGTTGCCTTGTAGTTTTGCGGTTGTTTTCTTTGCTGTGCAGAAGCTTTTTATTTTGATGTGGTCTCAATACCTTATTTTTGTTTTTGTTTCCCTTGCCTCAGGAGACATAACTAGAAAGAAGTTGCTGCCGCTAATGTCAGAGAAGTTACTGCCTATGTTCTCTTCCAGGATTTTTATGGTTTCACGTCTCATGTCTAGGTCTTTAATCCAGTTTGAATTTATTTTTGTGTGTGGTGTAAGAAAGTGATCCAGTTTCATTCTTTTTCATGTTGCTGTCCCGTTTTCCCAACATTTGTGGAAGAGATGGTCTTTCTCCCATTGGATATTCTTTGTCAAAAATTAATTGGCCGTATAATTGAATACCACACCGTTTTGATTACTGTAGCTTTGTACTTAGTCGTGAAGTGGGTACTATCAGTCCTTTGACTATTTTTCTTTAATTCTGGGTCTTCTGTTTTTTTCAGATAAACTCTCGAAGTACTTTGTTGATGTCCACGGAATAACTTGCTGAAGTTTTGATAGAAATTGTGCTGAATCTATAGGTCAAATTGAGAAGACCGACATCTTAACAATATTGATTCTTCTTATCCGGAATGCAGAATATCTCTCCATGTATTTAGATCTTCTTTGATTTCTCTCATTATAGTATTGTGCTTTTCATCATATAGACCTTGTACATTTTTGTTGGATTTATATCGAAGTCTTTAATTCTGTTTTGCTGCTTATGTAAATGGCATTATATTTTTAATTTCCTTTTAAAAATGTTTTATTTTTTTTAAAGATTTTATTTATTTATTTGACAGAGATAGAGACAGCCAGTGAGAGAGGGAACACAAGCAGGGGGAGTGGGAGAGGAAGAAGCAGGCTCATAGCAGAGGAGCCTGATGTAGGACTCGATCCCATAACGTCGGGATCACACCCTGAGCCAAAGGCAGACGCTTAACCGCTGTGCCACCCAGGCACCCCTAAAAATGTTTTAAAGCGGGGGAGGAGCGGAGGGAGAGAGAGGATCCTGAAGCAGACTCCCCACTGAGTTTGGAGCCCAACTCTGGGCTTGATCCCAGGACCTCAAGATCATGAGATCATGACCTGAGCCAAAATCAAGAGTTGGCCACTAAGCCAACAGAGCCACCCAGGCGCCCCTTTAATTTCAAATTCTAATTGCTCATTGCTGGTATATAAGAAAGTGATTGACTTTCATATATTAACCTTATATCATACAACCTTACTATAATCACCTCTTAATTCTAGGAGGGTTTTTGTGGTCAGTTCCTTAGGATTTTCTACACAATCATGTCATCTTTGAACAAAGACAGTTGAATTTCTTCCTTCCCAATTGATACATCTTTTATTTACTTTTCTTATCTTACTTCATTAGTTAAAACTTCCAGTACAATGTTGAAAAGGGATATTGCGAGGGGACATCCTTGCCTTGTTCCCTGATCCTTGGGGAAAAGCATCTAGTTTCTCGCCATTGTACGGTTTATACTAAATCTACAGTATTTGGGGCGTCGTGCAATCATAATCATGCTGAGACTTTCAGTCAAAGAGCAGTGACATTTCTCTCCATTTATTTAGATAGTTTTTCATTTCTTTCAGCAATGTTTTGTAGTTTTTCGCATATAGGTCTATTACTACTTTGGTTAGATTTATGGCTAGGTTTTGTATTTTATTTGATGCTTTTGTGAATAGAGTCACTTTCTTAATTTTATTTTTGGAACTTTTATTGTTGGTATGAAGAAGTACCGTTGATTTCTGTATTTGTTCATTAGTATTTTAGTTTTGTAGTTTTTCCCATGGGTTCATTAGGATTTTCTATCTACAGATTAAGCTGTTGTGAAGGCAGACAGTTTTACTTCTTCCTTTTCTGTCTGGTCATTACCCATTTCTTTTTCTTGCTTGATTGCACTGGCTAGAAGTCTAGGACAATATTGAGTAGAAGTGGTGAGAGGGACATCCTTGTCTTTTTCACAAATTTAAGGGGAAAGCATCCCGTCTTTCATCATTAAGGGTGATGTTTGCTCTAGGCTTTTTCTTAAATGTTCTTTATCAGTTTGAGGTAGTTCCTGTCTATTCTTAGTTTAAGAACTTCCAACACTAATGGACGTGCTTTCTTTGGCTTTTTCACATGGGGGTAATCCACTTTACCACCAAAAGATAAAGAGGGCAGAACCTAGAACTCAAGGGAAAATGTTGGAGGTCCTGGATCAAGTCAACCCAGGATACCTCTCAGCATCTAGCTGTGTGAGCCAGCAGGTGTCTTCATGGTTGACGGCTTGTTGACTTGGTTTTTTGTTACATTTAACAAGAAACCTCACTGACACACCACCTCCTCCAAGCAGTCTTCCTGATCCATCAGCCAAAGGTGCTATGTCCACTCTGACTTTCCATAGCTCTTTGTAGCTCTGTATTGTACATTTTTTGGATACTGTGTCTGACCCTTTGTGTCTTCCCCTGCCAGCTCCTTTGGGCAGAGTCTTTGCTGCCTCCATGTCTGCCTCTCTCATAGTGGTTGGCATTGTGTTTGCAAAGAGTAGATACTCAGATTTTTAATGGATTAGTGAAAAGATACTTGAGTGATTACTACTGAAATGGATTGTATACTTTAATTCTTTTTCCAGGAGCCTTATATTTAGGTATATAATCCTTTTCAAGTTAATTTTTGTGAAAGGAATAAAGTCTGTGTCTAGGTTAGTAAGAGGAAAGATTGTGAGACATGACCATTTTTTTTTTCTTTCCTCCCAAGCCTTGGAACAATTTGTGCAATGAAGCCATAGAGACTCCACTGGTTGGAGTGAGATGGGAGCCCACAAGCTTCTTTCCTTGGGAAAGACCCTTCCTTTTCTTCCTTCCCATTCTTTAGCTCTGTGCTCTGTGGAACCACTTTGAGAACTGTGGACGCTGTTTTACTGACAAGGCTACTGACACTGCCAGACTTGTCTGATTTCACACAGCTAATTGGAGTAAGGCCAGGACTAGAACCCATGTATCCTGAATCCCATGCCAATGCTCATTTGTGCCTGGAAATGAACCCCTAGTTGTTGTAACTCCATCATAAACCCATGCCACTGCTAGTGTGAGTCTTTCTCATTGATAGCACCCAAAGGTAATAGTGTGAACCTCAGAGTTGAACTTGTATGACCCTTTGAGTTAGTTGTGAAGCATGTGGATGCCGTGAAGGGTGATGTGGTTTTAGAGTCTGTGCTCATGGGGTGGGAAAGTCCTTGTCCTGGTCAGGGTAGTTCCATTTGCTGGCTTAGGGAGGTCAGATCCTCCCTGGAAGTAGAGAACAGCCTGGGAAAGATCCTATCGTTTTTGCAGATGGAAGGGAATCAGTTAGCTGTGTCCTGTAGACCCTGAAAGGATTTCTGGAAAGCATGAGCTTACATGCATGCTACATCCTGCTGGCAAACTCCATCACTGCTTGGCCCCTCAGGTGGGATCCTCTTTCTGGACTCCAGATCTCAAAAACCTGAAAGAGTTGATGTTTCCCTGAACATCCACAGAAATGCCTTCCTTTTGTGACCTGGAAACTCGCAGGAGACTTGTCACTACCAGCAGCAGCAGCAGCTCTGCTGCTAGTGGAGTCAATTCCCCCAAGCCAGTTGATGTTCCCTATGCTCCCACCATCTTCCCGAGAGTCTCTAGCTCTGGGCCTTCGGGGAAAGCCTGCGCGCATTCGTGCTGAGACGAGCAGCTGACTCCAGCCCTGGAGGTGAAGTGTGAATGGAAAACAACTGGGGAAGATCCCATAAAGAGTAGGGTGCCCAAAATACTGTTTGTGGGGACGATGTGTGAGCCTGTATCCAGCTAGACTGCAGTCTCATCAAAGAAATGGCCTGTGCTCTCTTTTGCCTAATTTTTTTTAGTCATACCAGGAAGCACAGAATACACATACCAGGGTTTCAAGTGTTCCTTGAATTCTGAGATGACTCGAGTGATAATGGGCTATTTTAGTTAGCTGTTGTTACACAACACACCACTTCAGAGCTTGGTGGCTTACAACAACTGGTTCATTATCTCTCATGTTCTCTTGCCCTGGACGGTTCTTCTGCTGGTCTTACTTTGGACCTCTCCTGCAGATCCCAAGCGGGACACTGGCATGACTGGTGTCCTTGCTCTTCCGGGTGGTTTGAACATCCTCTTTCCATGTGGCTCTTCTTGTGCTCTTTCTTTGTGGTCTCAACAGCAGAGTAGCTAGCTGGACATCTTTACTTCGCAGCTCAGGGCTCCAAGAGGGCTGCAGGAGGACCCCGTTGTGCAAATGCTTATCCAGCCTCTGCTTGCGTGGCTCTTGCGGATGTCCCATCGGCCAAAGCTACTTGCCAAGCCCAGCGTCCATGTGAGAGGAGACTGTGAAATGGCAGAAATACAGCCGGCAGAGTTCACTGGGGACCACCAATGGAACAGTCTACCGGAGGCAGGGGAGGTAGGGCAGTGAGGGGGGATAGCCTCACACAGCTGCCCTGTGCGCTCTAGCTGAGGGTGAAAGGGCATGGGGAGAGGCTACAGATGGGGCTGGAAGGTGACTGCAACCAGACTGAGAATGCCTTTTAATACCATGCAGAGGAGTTCGGGTGTTCTACAAAATAAGGTCTGAGAAGCAGCAGTGGTCTCCAGGCAGAGGCACGTGGCCCAGGCGTGTGGTATAGGTTAGCTCAGGTGGCCGTGGGTAGAGGGAGGTTTCTGGGGACTAGTAAGATGATCTGGCAAAAAATGATCCAGGAGAGTAATGACCAGTGCCTGGGGTCAGGCAGTTAAAGCAATGGGACGGAGTGGACGGTTCAGGGGAAATTCTGGAGAAAGAACATACGGGGCACAGAACTGAGGGGCTGGAGGGGTGCAGAGAGGAGAGTAACTGCCTGCAGTGTGTGCGTCCATGGCACTGGGCTTGGGACACGACGAGTCTGCTCGATGGGTGGCCCTGCACCTTGATAAGTTTGGGTTTCTTTTCTTTTCAAGATTTTATTTATTCATTTTAGAGAGAGAGCATGAGCGGGTTAGGGGGACAGCAGAGGGAGAGGGAGAAGCAGACTCTGCGCCGAGTGCAGAGCCCAACATGGGGCTCCATCCCAGGACCCTGAGATCACGACCTGAGCCGAAATCAAGAGTCAGATGCTTAACTGACTGAGCCCTCCAGGAGCCCCAGGTTTTTTTGTTTTTTTTTGGTTTTTTTCTCATTAGACACAAATATTTTAGGCAGAAGTTGTGGGTATGATGTAATGTAGATGTGAAAGTGAGAAAACGATTTGTAGAGAATAAAAATATGAGAGCTTGGTGAGAAGATTTACTAAGAACTCTGAAACTGGTCTGGAAGTTGGGAGAGACCAAATGGAAGATTGTAACAAAAGCATGCCCAGCGTCATACACGTCCAGTCCCTGGGGACCATCAGGTGTCACTGGGGTGATCGAGACCAGCCTCGCCCCTGCTTCTCCACAGAAACAACAATGAGGTTCTTCAAGTTGACGTGGTTGGTCTGGGAGGGCCCCCGGGGCCAGGGGCTGGCTGGGGATGTGGGGCCCCCCTCCAGAGCTGTCGGGAGGACAGGGCTGGAGACAAGGGCTAAAAGGAGAGTGGGAGCCTTCCTTTTGGCTGATCATAGTGCTCATTGAGGAAGCTGTAGGGAGCCTCTGATTTCAGACCCGTGCCCTAGGGAGCCTCTGGTTTCACCCTTTGTTCTGCCTGCCAAGAAGGCAGGGCTGCCCGGGTCAGCTAAGGTCAGGGGGCCCCGGGGCTCGAATTACTCTCATTCCTCGAGCTGCTTGGAGGGGTCTTGGGAAAGCGGCAGAAGGCCTGCCTGTCACCCCTGACGGCCAAGTGAGCTCACACACTGGCTGTAAAGTTGTGTTATTGTTCGTGGAGCTATTGCTTATTTCCAACAGCAGAGCAGAGGCCGGGGAGAGGTTTATGGGTGTGATGTGACCCAGGCCTCCTCGCACACGACGACGGTTGGTTTACAGGCTTGGAAAATGAACATCGGGTGAAGACATTTTTTTTTTTAAAAGATTTTATTTATTTACTCGACAGAGATAGAGACAGCCAGCAAGAGAGGGAACACAAGCAGGGGGAGTGGGAGAGGAAGAAGCAGGCTCATAGCGGAGGAGCCTGATGTGGGGCTCGATCCCAGAACGCCGGGATCACGCCCTGAGCCGAAGGCAGACGCCTAACCGCTGTGCCACCCAGGCACCCCAAGGGTAAAGACATTTCTGACCACCTTTAAACAGATCTGAGGCTGAACTGGACAAAAGAAAGACTGTCAGGTAGAGTCAGGAGGAGAAGAGCCTTCCAGAGAGGGCAGCGGTGCGATGGGCTTGCCCTGCTGGGCCCTGCTGGGCCTTTCCAGAATGAGCTGCCCCTTCTTGCCCAGTAAACCGAAGCCTCAGCCCCGTCCTAATCAGTTGATTTGCTAGAAACACCAAGTTGTCATTTGATCACTTGTGTTTCCAGAACTAAGCTGCTATGATTTGAGTGACATTTTCTATGCTTTGGAAACTCTCATTTATCATTCTAAAACTTACAGTCAAGCCCGTTAACCCCAAAATGTGGCAACATAAAATGATTGAAATTTGGATGGCTGACGGTTACTGAGTGCTTACACGCCAGGAACTGTGCTGAGGACCTCATCTGCATGAGCTCATTGATCGGTCGCATACCCTGACCAGGTAGGTGACAGGTGAGGAAAGGAGGCCCGGAGAGTTTAGGTAAATTGCCCACATTGACATAGTAAGGAGGAAGTTCGCATGAAACCAGGGAATCAGAATAAGGCTCAAGGTTCACTCCAAAAATATGCTTCCCCACCCCCCTGCTTTCCTCCCATCCCGCCAAAAATCACTTGGTTTGGTTTGGTTTGTGGCGTCGGGTAAACAAAAGGAGTTCCCGCACACTCTGAGCACACACTGAGCTCTGCTCTAGGACACAAACTGACCGCAGAACAAACACCCCCGATTTAAGACCTTCTGGAATCATAGCCTCCAGTCACTTCCAGGCATTTCCCGACAGTGACTTGGCTCCTTTCCTTGCTGACTTGGGTTCACCTGGATGTCCAGCTTCAGGAATGGGCTCTGTGGCCTCTATCCGCATGTTGGCCTGTGGTCTCTCTCTGCTGTGTGCAGTGAGGCTCTCTCTGCCTCCTATACGCCTCCCCCAACCAGTACGTTCCCCAGACCTCCCCCTGATCCCTGGCTGGGCCCTGGGCCACCCCCAAACCTGGCTTCTGGAACTGGGGGAAACATTTCCTGTCTCCAGGGAGGCTGGGCAGGATCGGGACCCTCTGGGATGCTTCTTCTTGGATCCAGGTCTTTTCCTACAATCTGCTCTCTGTGTCAGAGTCTCCTTGGCTGGAAGGGCAGGGGGAGTGTACAGAACACTGTGCACCTTTCCAGCAGGTGTCTGAATGACAAGCCACCTTTCCAGGTCTGTGCAGAAGAAAGGGGGGCTTGGAGAGGTTCTGTCCATGAGGACCCTCCATTTCTCACCTGAGGATTCAAACACACAGCTCAGGCCCTTCCAGCTGGAATGTCCTTGGGTTCTAGGAAATATACTTGACTATATAAATTCTCCACACTTTTTTTTTAAATTATAGAAGAAATACATGTTTATTGTAGAAATTGGAAAATATGGATTATGCAAAAAAATGATAATGAATTAAATTCATTAATCCTACTGTAACCCTTATGACTATTTTGGTGTATATTATTCTAGACTTTTCTTGTGTGTGTGTGTTTGTGTGTGTTTATACACAGAATAAAATGGGATTATTTTACCATTTAGAGTATCTTGTAACCTGTTTGTTGTTGTTGTTGTTAACAAAATACCTCGAACATCTTTTAGTGTTGACTTGTTTTGGTCTTTTTTTTTTTTTTTAATGAACACAGGTCATTCAGGAAGACTAGAGATTAAGGGGGAATTGTCAGATACATACAGACTGATTTAACTAAATCAGTTGAATTCAATTTGACTTAGATCCTGTGGTATGAGGAATGACTGGATGTATTTCCCATCCTTGGGGAGTTAGGGGAGATAAGAGAGACACACAAAATTACATGGTCCAGCACCACACAATCAGCTACAAACCTATTGTTTGGAAATACTTGGAAGCCTTCCTGGCAGAAGTGTCCTTTTTGCCTCACTTGGTATACATTTGCATTTTCTATTGTGAGAGCCAGCCAGGCAGAGAGCAAAGAGCCCTGACCTTGAATCAGATATCGCTGGATGCCAGGTTATACTTTGTCACGTTCTGGCTGTGTGACATTGGGAAAATCAACAGACTCTCTGAGCCCCGAGTTCTTCTCTCGCGCCAGATGTGGATAACTGTACCTATGTCACCAGGTTGTTGTGAGATTTAGGCAAAACAACCAATACCAAAATACATTGTATTTTGTGTTACCCCAACAGCACCCGAAGTGTCTGCAATGCTCAGTAAACTCCGATACTATTATTTGCATTTGGTAAAATTTGGTAAAATAATTATTCATATCTAAATCCGTAGTAAAATGGGCAGAAAATATATGAGCTTTTAAGAAATTAGGAATAATAATAACAATAAAAAGCTTAAGTGATTTCACTGGCTTCCAGGATTTATTTCCAGTAAGTCCTCGTAACTCTTAGGAATTTTTTTCTGGGATGCAGAGAAAACATATACCTGGTGTCCACTAGTTAGTCTGACTGTAAATTTTGGGAAATATTGAGTCTGTGGTTGACTCTTATACGTAATGGACCAGTCCCCTAATAGTATCAGGAATATTCTCATATTGCTCTGAAATAGTACCATACTGATATGACTCTGAAATGACTGTGCATTCTGCTGTTTGTCTGAAATAAGATTGCACTTAATTAGTAGAACGTCCCCATTGAAAATCTCATGCAATTTACAGGAACACCATGTTCCATTCCAGGCTCAACAGATCATCTTTTCTCTTAGTACTTTTGTGGAAGGAACGACATTCAGATTTGACCTATTTTGGAGAAAGATACACTTTACCAAGAACTATGTTAAAAAGAAACTCATTTGGCTTTAGAATTAGGCCAATTTCCCAAAGAGTACTAAAAAAATTACAATATAGCATGAGTATAAATATGGAATAGATAAAACCTTCTGGCTTTTAGTGGCTAATGTGATGACTTTTCCTAAGGTCTGTCCAAGTGAAATGCTCTTTTTTAAAACACCTGCACACCACACGCGCGTGCACGCGCACACACACACACACACACACACACACACACGCTCCTGGATGACATGATTCTAATTCCTCTTGCCACCCGAAAGTTATGGCCAAATTAAATTAATACATAAGAGACTTGTTTTGTTCAGCTCCTGCAGTAACTACTTCCGTTTCTTGAAAGGCCTTTCTTTTTCCCGACTTCCTTACCTGAAAAGGTTTACCATGTCTCCGTGCATGTGGTTGTCATGCTTTAGAAAAATCACAAGCAGCAAAAAGTCAGAATTGTCAGTTTAGAAGATATTGCTTGTCCCACTGGGTACAACCGAGAAAGCCATGCTGGCAAACGATCTTTAGAAAAAAAACAGAGGATGGGAACGGCAGCAGAATGAAGATAAAAAGGATTGCCGGCTTTATGCTCACTGAAAGCTGGCGCGGGAACCTGCAGGAGGGGGACGCCTATCAGACAGGTCATCTGTTGGGTAATGAAGAATGGAAGACAAGAGACGGGCGGGCGGGGCAGGTGAGGCTCGGCCTCGGAGGGGCGGCGGGGCCTGGGGAGGACGGGAGGCACAGCGTTCAGGAGCCGACCCCCTTTCATGGAGTACCGACGCGGCTTGTAAGGCAGAACCTTCGCGGGGAGGGATGCCCATTTATAAGGGGATGGGTAAACTTGGAAATCCGCCTCTCATGTCTCCATGGCCTCATTTATCATGGATTCATTTCTATCTGTACAGGGCACCTTATTAAAAATTACTAACATGTCAAAAATTCCCTAATCCCATGGTATTTATACTACTTTTCTCCCACCTTATTCTCTGTGTGTCGAGTGTGGTTTGTGGTTTTATGAAGAAGCAGCAAAATTATGGTAATAAGCAGCAACCATTTTAAATGCGTGTTTTTGTCAAGGAATTTCTGCCTCACGTTCTGCTCATAAAATGCACTGTTTTACTTTTTAAAAAATGCTCAAAAGATATATCCTCCACGAAAGCGGATCTAGGAGAAGCCAGCTTGAAATCATGAGGGCATCATTGGACTATGACAGCTCCGGGTGTCAAGAAGAAGTTTCAGTTTGGCATCCTTATTTTGTGAGATGCCATCTGCTGACTTGAGGACCCTTTGGCTGGCGGGTGGCTGGGACTGTTGTGGGCAGTGGGGCCTGGGGCAGCCCAGGGGAACAGAGATATAAAACAAGTTTGTCCCTTCCTTCCAGGAGACAAAGCACCTTGCTCTTCTGTCTACTCCGGAGGATTCAGGAATTACCGAAGAACCCTCGTAGCCAAATATACTTTGGCAACCCCCTCCCTTGCCTCCCAATGAGGAATTGTTAAATCGGATTTTTCAAGAAACCCACTATGATTGACTGGGCTAGGCTGTGACTCCCAGGGGACCCTACCTCCCCTGACCGGTCTGCTGGAATCAATACTGCCCATTTACACTTAGTGAGAGAAAGTTGGAGTCATCCTTCCTGTGTTGACCGGCTGGGGTGTGTGCCTCTCGGCCACACATGGCCAGCGTTCCGTGCCCCCACACCAGCCAGCTGGAGAACCACGGAGACCGGTGGATGGACGCTGGGTCTGCCATTCATCAGCAGCCTCAGCCTTGGCCGTGGCCGGTGCCTCGCACACACGCATGCATCATTCATCAAGCCCGCCCTCCTTCACAAACAATCTAAAGGAATATGATTCTTTGCTTTCTGCTTCCTGACATGTGGGCCTAGCCACAGGACCCAGCAGTAAATATCTATCTTAAACAAATTGCTGTCAGTGCCAAGTCACCAGGGGCGTTTAAGAGGGAATTACGAATTAAGAATTTGCAGTGATGGGTAATAAAAGATGGATGGGCTTCTTTGTGTGGTTCTGCAAATGTGTGCATTAAAATAGGTGGAAGAGGCTAAAATAAGACAACAGTTACGCTTCTGAATAGCTCATACCCAATTACCTGGCAATTAACTCTCCGCTTTGCTAAAAGAGTGTGCGTGTCTCTGTGGTTATCTGTCTCCGTAACTGCATCATCTCTCTAGTGAGTGTGTTATGTGTGTGTGTGTGTTATATTACTGGGTGTAGTGCATTTTTAGATGTACGAATATACAGGTGATCGGTATTAGGTACGCACACGTATCGTGCAGGTTTTGGGATGGGGCGTTAAACCTCTCAGTTTCCGTGGCGATCGTCTGGTTGCCTAATTGCTCTGCTAAGCAGAAGTGGCCCGTGAAAAGTCTGCTTTTTATGTGCAGGGTGGTAGCTTTTGCATGAATAATTTAAATTCAAATTGAAAAAGTCCGTATGCCCACATTTTAGGATTTAATCTTTTTGGCAATCTGAACGGAAAAAAAAAAAAGTTAACCCAGGCTAAATAGCTTGGTTATCCGGCTGCATATATTTTATATGCCATCAATACCCTGCAATAAGAAGATTATGATGTTTAAAATCAGGCTTACAGATGTATTTTCCACTTTTTAAGCCAGAAAACCCTCCAAATTGTTAGGCCTAAATTCTTTAATCTCCCTGCTTAGGCCAAAAGGTTAGCTCAGGATTAAAAAAAAAAAAAAAAAGGAAGAAGAAGAAGAAAGAAAAAAAGAGCAAGCCACCTTTTCCTCCCTTAAGAGGGGCTGAGGGATGTTTTTGGAAGTGATTGCTTGGTTGTGTTATGCACAGGGGAGAACCAGTGCTCTGGGTGGGTGTGGGGCTGTGGAGGGCTGGTCCGGGAGCGCCTCTGCGGAGCACCCTAGGCCCACAGTGGACACGTCTGGGTCCAGTCAGAGGAAGTGCCCGGCACCGCCTTCTCCACAGTGAAAGAGATGGGCGGGGTAAGGGCCGCCCCGGGTTCTTCCCAGCGAGGGGCCCCAGGCTCCCCCCACCATGGGCTCTCGGCCCCGTCCTGGGCCTCTTCCTGGCCCCAGCCCTGCCCTTCCATCTCTGCTTGGTACCCAGAGCTGATAAACTTACTCAAAACTGTTGGTGACAGCAACTTCCCCTGTCACTCTGTTTGCAGTTTAACAGAAAGCCTTTGATGTTTGGGCCTGATTGGTTAAAGAAATGCGGGGATTTCGGTCCCAGAGAGGGCTGCTTGGAAAAGCAGGGTTGGGGCTGCACAGAGCCCCTGTGCACTCTGGGCTGGAGCCTGCCCTGGGGAAGGGGACTGGTGCCCCGGGGTCTAGATCGAGACAGATCCCCATGGGCTGGGCAAGAGGGGTGCCTCAGGGAAGTCTGAGGGCTGCTGATCCTTGCAAGTCCTGCAGGAGCGTGAGAGTCTGCTGGTGCCTGGCCCTGGGGCTTCTCGGTGTTTCTGGAGCAGGAATTTCAGAGCTGCTGTCTTCCATCGGATTAAGAGCGGACAATCTCGTCTCAGATTCTCTCCCACCTAAGTGGTGTGCACACCTGCAGAGAGAGGGGCAGCCCTCCCCGCCCCCCAGCCCTCTGTCACTGTCTCCTGGAGAAGTCACACAGATCCTGGTACAGGGAGGTTCTTCTTTCCAGAAGAGCGAGGTTGGACTTGGGGGATTTCAACCTCAGTACGGTCTGTTTCTTTTTTGTGGGCTTTCATCATGCCCCGTGAAAATGAGCTCCCAGTAATGGGCTGTGTCTGCCTTTCGGAGAAACAGGAGCCCCGGGTAGAACTGTGGGATTAAACCTTGTCTCCGGGGCCCTGTGTCTCCACTGGAAACAGAAGTGTGTCCGATCCTCACTTTTGGGGTTCCCTGTAATGTAAGGGCTGCTTTGGAAAGGTCTTGGGGAGATTTCTTCCCTTGTGGCCTGGAAGACCTTGTTCTTCTCCCGCTGTGGCCCTGTGTCCGTGGGGACAGTGGCTTCTGTTACTGCCCCAGACCCTCGTCCCTGGGTAGTTCAGACTCCCTGGGAATGACCTGCTCCCCACCGGCACTTCCGCACATGCCTGCTGCTCCCTTCCTGGACACACGCACACATGTGTGCACACTCACACGCACTCTGTCCTCCTGCCCCGTCTCTTCCTTCCCAGGCTGACTCCTTGGCTCAGCAGTCTCGGGTTCCCGCTGCACCCTGCTGCCCATGCGGTCGACCCACTCTGGTTTGGCTTCCACTGCCCCTGCTGCCCCCACCACCGACCATGCTGTCCCAGGTTTCCAGCTGATGGTCACATCCAGGTGTGACAACTCCCATGCCGTGGGCTTGACCAGACGTCTCTCTCACCTCCTCAGTCTGTCCGGGCTCACACTCAAGGCTTGTTTCAGAAAGGATGAGTTCCATCTGTCGAGGCAGAAGCACCACATCCCGGGCCGGGCACAGCGCAGGAGACGTGAACGCTGTTTGGGGTTCTCAAGGCGCTCGCCGGGCCAGGGAAGCAGGTGCGCAGCTCACGGCGAGAGGGGGCTGGTCAGGCCGGGCTTTGTGGAGCGAGGGGCTCCAGGGCAGAGGACAGACTGACAGTACTGTTGCTGAGGTGGTGAGGGGACAGTGCCCAGGCCCCAGAGGAAGGTGGTGATGGCGACCGACCATCCCCTGTAAGGCCCCGCTGCTGTGGGGAGGTCCAGGCCCCCCCTGCTCCCCCCACCCCATGTTTCCGTGGCAGTGAGTCCCCGGCAGCCCTGAGCCCGCTGGTCCTGTACGTGGGGCCAGGCCTGGCACAGAATTGAGGATCTGTGTGTATCAGGCCTGCCTGCGAGCTTGCTCAAATTCCAGAGTCCTGTCCATTCCTTCCCCCAAAATGTACCCCTGGAGTTTCTTGCCTAGGAGGCCTTCGGTGCGGCTGGAAACCTGCCGTTGGACCAGCTTCCCGGGAGGTGGTGACACAGGTGGTCCCCGGGCCTCACGCTGAGGGTGACCTCTAGGCGGCCTGATCTAAGTTCCCAGGGAGACGCTGAGCCACACGCCCGCAGCCTTTTGGGGCTGTTGGGCTGCATGCACTCCATTAGAAACAAATCCAGTTTTAGCAGCACGAATGGCTGCTTGATTTTCTGCAATGCCCCTTTCCCCTTACTACTGCCTGGGAAGGATGATTCCATTTATTCTAATCTATGTTACAGAATGATAATATTAAATAATGCTAATAAATGTGTATGTATAAATACTTGAATGAATCTTGTAAGTAATATGAATAATATTATAAATGATAATAGGATTTTATGTCTGGGGTAAAGTGGGAGCCTGGGGAGCTGGAAAAAGCTGACTTGGCGGTCACTTGCCATGGGAATGGGGGGGCATGCAAAGGGCGGGGAAGGGAAGACAGGAAGAGGAGAGAAAAGGGTGTGTTTTGGCTCTGGGGTAGGAAGAGGCCCCTCAGGGTGGGAGAGGAAGGAGGCTGGGATACTGGAAGCTCCTTCTTGTTGGGCTGTCCCTGCTGCCCACCCGGAGTTGGGCTGTGACTGCACCACATCTCAGCGGCATTCTCTGAGCAGGGGACCCCACCTCTGTCCCCTCCCCCAGGGGACAGCTGGGCAGGCCAGCTGTGACTTTAGGGCTGGGGGCTTTTGAAGCCAGTCTCTGGTTTGGGCTCTCCTCACTCCCACCTGGCAAGGGGACCAGCCTGGGTCTTTCTCCAGTGCCCAGAGTCCAGAAGTGGGGCCCCCGTCACCAACCCCTTGAGCTGGTGAGGCTGCTCCGGCCCTAAGCACCCCCAGGGGGTGCGCGCACCTTTGATTCAGCTCCTCAGCCTCCCGTGACACGCGGTGACAGGCACATCTGCGCTCAGCATGCTTTTCTGCAGACCACTGAGTCATTAGCAGCGAGGAGATGAGTCCCAGATGTTAAGGAACGTGGCAGCGCTCCGTGGACCGCCTTTGGGACAAATAAACACGGGACGTGTGCACATCGATTGGATACCAGAAGTTTGGCAAGTTGGCTCCCTTATGAAGGGAGAGGCTGGTGACATTTAGGGGGCTGGCGCATGGCAGTGAGGAGAAGGGAATGTGTGTTTATCCAAAGTATCTCAAGGGTGCTTGCTGACTTCGTGAAGGAAGGAGGTGTAATGACTTCAGTGTCATTGACGGCACATGGCTCGCTCTCGCCCAGAGCCTCTGGTCCCGTGCGCGAGATGTCTGGCCTCTGAACGCCGGGCTTGCTCTGCTCCTGGCTTTCCTGGGTACAGGGTGGGCTTTGGGTCAGACATGACTCTGGGCTGGATCCATGCTACCCTTAGGCTTTCGTTCTCCGGTCTCTAGGAGGGAGCGAGAGAGCCATGCATCTCAGAGGCCCCTGAGAACCGGGACAGGACAGTGGGAGGTGGTGTAGGGGCTTGGGCTCAAAAGGGGGTGCTATTGCTGTGTCCTTCAGCCTCGCTGGCTCAGACACCCTTGGCGGCCAGGGCAAGGCTCTCAAGCTGGATCTGACTACAGGATTTGGGCTCCCACAGGGGCATCTCCAAGAAAAGATGGAAATGCAAATGCTGCTTTTTTCCTAAGGCCCTTTATTTAAATAGAGCCTCAAAGACAATGTATTGCCCTGGGGCCCCAGGGGTGGCTCCATCCTTGAAGTCTCTGCCTGGGGTCCTGGGATTGAGCCCTGAGCCAGGCTCCCTGCTGAGTGGGGAGTCTGCGTCTTCCTCTCCCTCTGCCCTTCACCCCCCACTCGTGCTCAGTCTCTTGTGCGAGCGAGCTCTCTCTCAAATAAATAAAATAAATAAATCCTTAGAAAAAGAAAGAAAGAAAATGTAACTGCGCTTTGTGCCATATCAGGTAATACATGGCTTTGAGGTAAGTGATGGAAAAATAGTGATAAATTACACACACTTAGGATTCCGAGAAAAGAAAATGTTTCTGCAAAATTTCATTAAACGTTCGCACTAGAAATTTACTCCAGATAACCACCCTAGTAACCGCACTGTCCGTCGATGACGTGATTCATCGCACATCGAAACGTTGCACAGGTTGGTCAGGTGAGGGCTGACCTGCCCAACCCACTTCCAAAAAAAACAAGTGTTAAAAAGAGGCCATGGTTTTTCTCTCATGGATTTGTTAAGGATTTAATTAAGGTAAAGTGGACCAGGCCAATGACTGTGGCCGCTGTCTCTACTTGGGGCACATTTTGTATTTTCTGAAAGAAGACGAACACTGCGCTGTGATTTCTCTCCCCCCTCCCCACTGCTGGGCAGGGGTGTCCAGGGACCGGGTGTGCCTGAAGCCCTGGTCTGTGTTCACACACCTGTGTTTAGATTACCATTTTATTAAAACGGAATCTCTCAAGATTGCAATTTACAGAAATAAAAGGACTGAAATCAGCTTCTTTTACGGATCTGCTCTCTGTGACTCTCAGTAAAAAATTCTTAGAGGATGTTTCATTTGAGGCTTAATTTGTTGCATGGAGGAAGGACACTGGTTATCATCTTGAAAACCTTTTCTTTATTCAGTTATAAGTCTCATTCATTGGTTTGTTCAACATTTGTGAATTGAAACATTCAAGAAGGACCAGAAGCAGCTAGCAACCAAGATTTGCAGCTCAGAAAAGGGAATCATTCGTTGATTTTTTTTTTTCATACATCCATTGGTGTCTTCAACAACTTGTCTTTGGTGAATGAGATGGCCTGCCTGCCCGCTGCCCTTTGCGCGCCACAACCTGTCGCTGACACACATGAGGACGAGTTTGCGACAGTGCGTGCTAGCCAAGGCCCCTGCGTGGTCCAGGGGGACAGGGCTGGGAGTGAAGGGGGGGTGCTGGAAAGGTGCAAACCGACCCGGATGGGGGAGACAACTTGGGAGTAACGAGGGGGAAGACTGTGTGTGAGATCATCCTTGAGCCTGGCAGTTTAGAAATAAAAAGAAGTTGTTTAAAATCTTGGTAATCATCATTGCCCTACTCTTTAATCTGGAAAAGATGGAAATATTTAAGGAAAATCTCTCTCTTTGGATTTTCTCTGTAGGGAAATGTGGCTGGTCCTCGGCGGGGGGGGGGGGGGGGGGGCTTCTGACACTCCCATCTAGTGGTGTTTAAGCGACTAGAAGAGAGGGAACACACCGGTAAGATCCTGGGGCAGTGTCCCCAGAGAGTCTGGTCTGAGCCTCACCTTCATGGGTAAATGAGGGCTCTGTCAAGCATTTGCAGGACCCACACGTTCACCTTTGATCTTTCAATTCCGTTTCCCCTGCCTGGGTGTATTTTCCCCTTGTTCACTGTATATCTCATTTGAAAGTATGTGCTCATGACAGAAAAATTTAAAACTATGGGAAAATAGAAAGAAGGAAAAAATTGTTTACAGCTTCCCCATGTAGCAATACCTACTATAAATATTTTGGTGTTTACTTGTTCTTCCAATCTTTTCCCAAATTATTTTCCTTTTACACACGTATGATATACGCGGTGTATACACAATCTTATATCCCACTATTTTATTTATTTAATGTCGTAAATATTTTATGCCATTCCTCACACGTGTTTTGTGATGTGAAGTAATCACCTCGTACTTAACTCCGCCCCCTACTCTTTATTGGAGACAAAGTGTTTTTAATGTTTTCCTAATTTAAGTTACACTATGCTGGACATCTTGTGGAAAATGCCGTATTTAGAGATAGATAGTCTTTGGGAGTGGAGAACAGAAATGGAATTGCTGAGTCAGAAAACACAAACATTGTTAATATTTTCAGTACAGATCGCCACACGCTTCTCCACTGTCCGTCTCCATCAGGAATGGGAATGCCGGGCTCACAGAAACCAGGGCCCACAATGAAAACCCAACCAGCTCACCAACCGACAGACAGACAAACACCAACTTTTACAGAGTTGAGAGGTGCACTTTTTATGTCCAGCTCCACGAAGACAGATACCTGTTTGTGTTTTCTTTTTCTTTTTTTAAAGATTTTTTTTTTTATTATTATTTATTTATTCGACAGAGACAGCCATCGAGAGAGGGAACACAAGCAGGGGGAGTGGGAGAGGAAGAAGCAGGCTCATAGCGGAGGAGCCTGATGTGGGGCTCGATCCCACAACGCCGGGATCACGCCCTGAGCCGAAGGCAGATGCTTAACCGCTGTGCCACCCAGGCCCCCCTGTTTGTGTTTTCTTGGCTTGTTTTTCTCACGGATGCCTCCCAGGCAGTTGAAACTAGCCAGAGCTGGGCCCAAGGAATATTGGTAAGAATGGCATATATTTTCCAAAGGGGAGGAAGCACAGGGGCCTCTTACCTTATGCGCTTGGATTGGGATCAAGTCTGCCCTCCTTGTTCAGACATATTGCAGGCAGGGCTTCGCAGAAACACTCGAGTGCGGTCTGTGTGTCCGTTCCTGGGGCAAGTATTTCTGGAACAGAGCCTTACTTTCTATTTCTGGATGCCTCTGGTTGAGGTTCATTCAAGATTCTTTCACGGTGGATCCCTGAGGCCAGGTGATGTTCTTGGAGTCTCCTTGCCCGCAGAGGAAGGAGCAGAGTCCAGAGGAGGGTGGGGGTTAAAGGTCCCTGGGTTCCGGTGGCAGAGGCAGCTCCAAACCCGTGCACTGGCCCAGAGATCCGGAGCAGGAATTCCCCAGGAGGCAGATCTGTGGGGCAAGGCCAACTTCGCCCGGGTCCAACCAGGCTTCCAGGCACCGACACACGCCCTTATGGGGCACGCTTTCTCTGGTGGCTTGTTCTTAACTCCCCAGTTCTTTGCACCAGCTCCCACTGTCCTTCAGCCTCAGCAGAAATGTCTGCACCTGGGTAAGAAGGCCTTCTTTCCTGTCTCACTCATCGCCCGAGCACACAGAGGCCTCCACTACGGCCCATATCTTGCTGTGCGGGAAACTGCAAGTCTGATGTCCCCTTGCACGTGAGACCTGAGCAGTGACCCAGAGAATGCCTGTGTCAAGCTCGCCAGCAGGTGCACGGCTGGGTCCGCAAGCCACGGTTTACCTTGCTCCCCTCGTGATCGCCCAGAAGGAAAGGCTAGTCCAAGGCAGAACTTTTTGTGTTTTGTTTTTTTGCTACTTATATAAACTGTAAAAGTTTTTTTTTATATACAACAAAATGAAAAGAAAGGGTAAGTTATAAATGCCACCTCTTAATAGGACAGCAGTTAAATTGGAGCTGTACATCAGTGACCACTGTGAAAAACTACTTTCATAATTGTTTTAATTTTCTCTCTTGGTGTTATGAAGACCTTTATTACACACAGTGCTATATTAGCACCTTTATTTGTAATGAAATAAGGGCTGGAAGAAAATTGAGGTTAAAACATGGCCTCACTTCCAAGGGCAACAAGTAGAGGTGAGCGCTCCTCCAAAGGGAGTAAACACAGGCTGGATCCTCTGCAAAGCCTGGCTCCCTACACCCCTCCTTCCCTTTGTTGGCGCCCTTCCTCCTCCTCCTGAAAGTTTCAAAACACTGAATTTATGCATGCCATAATCATAAACAGACAGAAAGATGTAACCATGAGTGCAATCTGTTGAGGATTCAATTTTTTTGGGGGGGGTGGATGTTTGCTCATGAAAACCTCCTCCTGAATTTTTTTCCGGTCATGACAAAAAGGCTTGCTTTTTGCTAAAACCCAAAGAAGATTTTGTCCCTTGGAAAAAAAACATATTTTTAAAGTTTATTTTTTTTAAAATTTTCGCAAAGTCAGCAGATTGATGGATTTCCTAGATTAAAAAATAAACTCTATTTCCTTCATTTTCAGTAGAAAAGTTTTACATTGCACTGCATTTTGGGGGGACATTTTCAGCAGCTGGGAAATAGCAACACGTGCAGTGTGCGTGTGTGGGGGGGGCGGTGGGGGTGGCTGCGGGTGGGTCTGGCGGTTCATCTTCAAAGTGAGCTCCCTTTCGGAATACAAGTCAGGGAGCCATTGCTAAGGAAACATCTCCCTACTAAGTGGGCGTCAGGTGGTGTAAGCATTCCGGGGCTGTTTTGCGGCGCGTTAGAGAACTCACTTTTATGTTATGTAGAGTCTTCTCGAGTCCTGTACCCGGAGACAGGGCAGCACAAAGCCAGGCCCTGCTCTGGCATGTGCCAAAGATTTCAAACAACCTCGTGTCCCCCAAATGGAGTGGATGAATATTGGAACCGCAGAGAAACTAAGACACTCGAGATCATTATTTGAGGTCAGGAGGTTTCCTGCTAAAAATCCCCCATTTAAACCCAAGGGGACTGAACTCAAAGCGTTTTTATCAGAAGGCTCTGGAGTCGGGGATATGCTTTGACTGCTGGTGTAAGGCTTTTGACCTGTAAAATTCCAGAGCCAGCGTTTGAACTGAAGCTTTAAGGCTGCATGTGCTTGTGTGGGTGAATTTAAAAAAGTCGCTTGTGTATTTTCAAGTGCATTGTGGAAGGGGCTGCCAGTGCTTATAAATCACGTTACCTTTTCAAAGTGTTGGCCTCACCACCCTTCCTTCGAACGCACGGAGCAGAGAGGCACCGTTGTTTTGTTTAACAGCCAAATAGCCGCCGAACTAAAGCCGGGTGCTGACTTGAATATATTGCTTATGAATTAAAAAACGAGGTGTGACCCAAATGTCTTGGGACTTGTAAATGGATTCTAACCCCACCCCAGAGGAAGAGTCTGAAGCCGGCTTTGAGCAGAGGGGGCCCCTTCGGACCAAAGGCTGGTAAGGGGGGTGGCTTTCAAAGAGGAAAACACTTAGTTAGATGTGTAAGCTTTAGTCAATAAAAAAAAAAACAAAACAAAAAACCCACAAAAAACCTCGTGATTTTGGAGTCATGCCTCAGACAGTTCTGTTCCTCCCAGTTGGTGGCTGTATTCCCAACATAAATAATTACCAAGTGGGACTTTAATTTTTTGCTGGTTGTGAATTATTAGGATTGCAGCTCTGTTATGAATGGAAGAAACTATGATTGATTAGACTCCTCATGAAAATGAGATCGATAACTTGTTCCCTTGGTATGGGTCTGGCCCTGCCACAGAGGTTGGCTGTGGGTTCCAACCCCGTGGCTGCTTCTAGTAAGCCCTGTTCTGGCTTCCTCAGAGGCTTCGCTCTTGTCTTGCCTTTTGTCCTGTCCCTCTTGTCCCTTCATTCACATTTAAGATCATACGGACAATTCCTTTGGTGGAGGAAAACTGTTTCCAAATCCAGAGCAAGGACTTCTAGCTTGTAGGCATGAAGCCAGAACTCACGCAACTTTCACGAAAACTCTGCCCCTCGCGGTCTCCGAAAGGGCGCCACCGTGCAGAGCGCGCTGTTCAAAACTCCGTTTTAGGATCGGGGCTGGATTCGGGGGTCCGGGAATGCAGAGGAGTGGGTCATCGTACAGGCTCTTTCGTCTGGCTCCATTCTGGGCTACCACTACCTATTTTGGATTATCAGACGATATTTATCTTCATCTTTCTTGACTTTTAATCCAGAGCAGTTTCACAAATCAAATGCCTGATTGGGATGAGCTTTAACCTGTGGCATTAATACTATGACTCGTCTGGCTTTTGCTTTCAGACCATCTCTGCATCTCTGATAGTTATAATCTTTTTTTTTTTTAAGATTTTATTTATTTGACAGAGAGAGAGGGAACACAAGCAGGAGAGGAAGAAGCAGGCACCCAGCAGAGCAGGAGCCTGATGCGGGGCTTGATCCCAGGACTCCAGGATCACGCCCTGAGCCGAAGGCAAACGCTTAATGACTAAGCCACCCAGGAGCCCCACCTATCATTATAATCTTCACTCCTTTGGGAGACTCAGGCAAATAGGTTGGAGCAAAGGTGGCAAGGTGGCCAGCCAGGAAGGCCCAGAGCAGTGGGGGCTTGGCATGATCTCTGATCAGGGGGTTGTAGGACTTTAAATAAATGCAGCCGCTGGGGTCTGGGAGGCCCTCTTCTCCGCTCTCTTATTTGCTCACCCCTGCAAGTGACAAGAAAAGGCAGAGCTGGCATCGTATGGACGTGGCCCAGCTGACCCTCCGGATTTGGTGTGAACTAAACACCGGGCAGGGCAGGAAGGTCGGGAGCCCTCTGGAATAGATTTCCTGATGTCCAGCCTGGCCTTGGTTGGTGAATCTTAACTGTGATTGGATTGGGAGGAATTTACCACTTCGGAAAAAGTTCTGTGATGTCCTATGCAGGATGGGTGGTTTGGCTTCTAGAATTTTCTCTCCGGCCCTGCTTTTGCTCCTGCTATGCGCATCCTTCCGCTGCCAAGGGTGATAGTGCCCCTTCAGGATTTCACCTTTTTGTCCTCGACCATCTGACCTACAAAATTACCTCTTGTGCGGGCATTTGTCTGTTTACTGTGATGAAGACAACCAGATTCGTAATTGTCTATTCTGTGGTCTATTGAAAAGTGTCGTAGCTAGAGGGACCTCAGCAACAATAATCTGGCTTTTCAGTGCTTCACGGGCTCCTCTCCTCACCCTGTTTGCAGTACTTTTTGGGAATGTAGCTTAAAGTACTCTCCTTCCTTTTTAAATCCCATAACCCGAAGTTCTTCTGGTGATTCTCTACACCCCCTTCCCCGCCAAGATTCAAATCTCAGTTTCCGCTGGACATGGAGGCAGCGTCCCTCTTGCCTTTCCACCTGCTGGCTCCCCCAGGAGGGGGGCCGGCTCTCCCATCTGCTGACCAGTCAATTCTCCTCCTCGCTGATCACCTCTGCTTTTGTCCCGTTCTCGTGTCCGGGGTCTCCAGCTTTTCCGGGGGTCCCCTTGAGCCCTGTCTCATCTCTTCTGTTTGCTTCTTTGCCACCTTTATTCCCATTCTCCTTATTTAGATGGACTTTCTTTAAGGGTTTATTTTGTGGACTCACCACTGTCCCATGATTGCAGAAAATCTGCCTAGAATCTTCTTCTACGCGTACCCAAGCCCTCAGTCGGAGCGCCAGAAGGCTGTTCTCACACGTGGCTCGCAGTCCCCTGGTGGCTGCAGTAAGCTTTCTGATGATTTGCTGATGTCCATTTAAAAACTTAATATATTTAGAAATTTGTTTCATATTTTATAAATAAAACTAGCTCATCACATCCAGGATTTCACAGATGAGGCTAAAATAGATTTTTGATTAAAAAAGCCAATGTAGGGGAAGAGATCTAGCAAATAATGGTAGGGGAGTGGGCTCACCTCACCTGTGAGGGTGGTAGAGGGCTGGCCACGGGCGGACACTCCAAGCAGCCCCCTCAGCGACCAGTGAAGGGAAGCGGGGTCTGGGAAGGAGGGAGTGTGCTCGCTTCTAACGAGCTAAGCTCTGAGGAGTGTCTCTGGTGCTCTCTAGAAGACGAGGGTAGCCTTCTGGAACCCCCGGGGGCCATCCTTTCAGCTGTTTTCTGAGTGAGAGGAGTTGCCTGGAGCCGCCGTGAGGCGGACCTGTTAGAGGACACACGGTGGCATGGTGGCGGGCTCGGGGGGCTGCTGGGCATGCACCCTGACAGCCTCCCCAGGGCAGTCTGTTTGGAGTGTGAACGCCAGGATAAGGAGTTGGTGTGGATTTCCTCATCTTTGCTCACTGTGTTGTCACGTCACTAAGAGCCCTACCTGACACCCCTGTCCTAGTTTCTCCCTCTCACTTGTGTCTCCTGCCTACCATTGAGCGCCATCCATCCTACCCAGGATGGAAGGATGGCTTATGGAGATATCCATTTGTGCTTGGCTTACATTTTCCCCCTTCAACCCTTTGCCCAGTGAGTAAGCCAGGGTGTTCCAGACCCTGCTGGGCATCTAACAGATAGACTTCTCTCTCATGAACAGAAGACTGAAGTTTTGAGGCCCGGTTCCTGAGGGTGAACATGATCTGTGTAAGCCATTCCTGGCAATTTTGTTCATCTTTGCTAGTGACTGGTGTTTAGACTACCATGTGATCTAGTTTTGCCCAACAAAACCTATGGTAAGTCTTCAAGGGGCTTCTGGGGAAGTTTTCGTTGGTTAATAAGAGAAAGAAGAATGAAGAGAAGTTCCTCCTGCTTGCAAGATTGTGGTCTAAGGTGTGATATTTGGCACTATGGCCGCCATTTTGCCACCATGAGGGGATACATGGACAGCTCCTTCAAGATGAATGAGAAAGTATTAAAGGAGCCTAAGTCTTCATACACTATTGAGTCACCACAGAAGCATTCGGGTTCCTCTGGAGATCTTGTGAGATGAGATAATTAATGCTTTTACTACTTGCATCACTATTTTTTTTTTCTGGCCCAAGTTATACTAAATGACTCACAAGCACTTTTACTCTCACATGCCCTAGAAGTTATTTTCTTCTGACCAAGGGAAAAGTTGGCGGCAGACTCTACTTACCTTAACTTTTGTTTTCCAAAACCTGAGCACCTAAGGTGTTTATACCTGGAAGGAGGACAGAGGTTGTAGTTGCTAGGAATTCCTGACAAAGCTGCCAATTCCTCAAAGGTGGAGCTGTCCATGGTGTACCCAGGGAGACTAGTTCCCGGGACTGGGTCTGCCAACCACACCTGTCCCATGCCTGCCTCCACGGGAACCCTTGGGCTCAAATGACGAGGATATCTGTGAAGCTTGTGATAGGCTGGGGATGGGCTGGGGGTACAAGTCCTTTGCCCATTTTCTGGACACCCCAGAAGCCCCTGTAACCCTAACTGAACTGAAGGAAGGACAGGAGCTCCCAGGTGATGGCTGAGATAGAATTCCTGCCGTTTTAGTAGGTGGGATGCTTGGAGTTGGATTTAATTTGATTTTAAGGAAATCCTGAGCCTGCAGAGCAAAAGCTATTCCTGCCTTACCATACTGTGCATCTTGCCACACTGCTCACGATCTATCTGGCCTGAAAGCTGAATTCTTCAGAGTGCGCTTAAATGGGGTAGATGCCAAGAGCACTGGCCAAAGACAAGCGAGGGTCTGAGCAGCTGCACCGTCTTTTGGGCTGGAAAGCCAGCCATTGCCCTTCTTCTGCTAGAACTGCCACTGGGGATTGCCCAAATCATGGGGCAACGGGGACGTCCTTCTAGTTAGAGCACAAGAACAATGCCTTTGCTGGTCTTTCTTTTTGTATGAGGACACCATTCATTGTAAATCCTATTTTGAATGTGCTAATTCAGCAATTTAAGATGTTACTCTCTGGTATCCCCTGATGGGTGAGCACTTGGAATAGAATATCAATTGGTATACTTCCCTTACTCTTTAATGTCTTTTTCATAATACATTTATTATAGTTCTTGGCATAATTTTTTTTCTTTCCCAAATGACTAGGGTTTTTTCTTGATGAAAATTTCTAGCACTGCAACTGGGTTTCTTTTCCCGAATTACATTTTTTAAATAAACTTTTATTGTGGAATAATTTTAGATTTACAGAGAAATTGCAAAGATAGCACAGACAGTTCCTCCCCCAGGTCCCCTCTTGTTAACACCTTATATGACCTAGGGTATGTTTGTTGCCACTAAGAAGATAACGCTGTCACATTACTGTTAGCTAAACTACGGACTTTATTCAGGTTTCTCCACTTTTTTTTTGCCTGTAAATGTCCTTTTTCTGTTCTAGGATCCACTCCAGGATCCCATGTTGTATTGACGCTGTCATAGTTAATTCTGTTTTTGAGATAGTTGTTTCTCCTTTCCGACCCTGTAACACGCCGCTTTCAGTCACTTACCATGTTCCTCTCATGGCCACCAAATGCCATTCCTGTTATTGAATAGAGAAGTCATATCAGATAATATTTATTTAATAAAGTTCCCAACTCCTACACAGTATCAGCGAAGCTCGTAAAACTTTGATGGAATTTAAAGACAGACTGGGCCATGAGCCAGGTCATCAATGTAACTTCAAGATACGATTTGGTGAAAAATATTCCCCAGAGAACACTGTGGAAGGGAGTATATATAAAACCTCAGGAATTAAAGTACTTTTTCTTTGCATGCAAATTTGGAAATTTCAATATTCCTTCCTGTTTATGGGCAGAAAGGTTATGAGGCAACTGGCTTCGTATTTTTATCCTTTCTGTAAAAAGATTAGCATATGCTGCCTTTAAAATGCTCTTAATAGTTTTTAATATCCATAGACTTTCATATATGATTGTCTAAGTAATCCAATTGGGAAATTAATTGCTTGATCTTGTAAGTTTCTAAGTATAAGGCGTGGGAGGGATATCAGAATGTAATTCTGTTTGATGGTATCTTGAGATAGACTCACTCTTGGAATTGATTTTTGGGTCCATAGGCACCAGCTGTGATATCACGTACAACTGGGGAAGGCCGACCTTGCCTTTTGATACTATACGTCCACATTCACATCGTGACTACATTTGGCTTCGTAAAGTTGTGGAACAAAATTACAAAGTGAACATGAGGTCCATAATCAATTATTTTGTCTTTGTGACACCATGTCTGACCCATGAGCTCCTCTTCTCACCGAATGGCCTGTGCTTTCCTAGAGTCACACACGTACTATTATTACCCCAGCATCGTAATGGAGACCTCCCTGGGTACCACTCTGCATGGGGATCTGGGTCAGTCTCATCCTGAGAGCTATGAATAACATGGCACCAGCCCCCATATTTGAGCACTGCTGTGTTATTTTTCCTGGCTTTCGATTTTCCCCTCAACTTACATTCTCTTTAAGAGGCAGAGAGAGTTTTCACGTGCTGGGTATTTGGCTCTAGGTTAGATCAGCTTCCTCTTCACGCCTTTGGAGACCCCAATCCTTTAAAAGCCACCTCCTTCTGTGAGCTTTCTCAACTACCCTCTCTAGATAAAACCTCTCCCTCCTCAAATCCCCGTAGACCTAAGATCAGACTTGTTCATTTCTTATGAATCACAAACTTCTTTGGTGGGTTTTCCATTTTCCTCAGGTGTAGATCTGCTCCCATCCCCGACCCACTCTTCAGTCTCATAGCTTGCAAGACTGACGGAAGCTGGTGGATGTTCTGTGCGTGGCCTGTAGCTGGTAAGGGCAGCATTTCTGGAGTATCTTCTGGGCATCAGACATCACCCGTACCCACATGGATCTCATGAATCCTCCCATGACCCTGTAAGACTGATTCTCCTATTCCCCCCATTTTGCCTGAGAGCAAACCAAGAAGTGAAATGGTTGGTCTGGGCTGCGCGCCTGGTCAGAAGCCAGAACAGGACCCGCTTATGTTAGGACTCCAGAGTCGGAAGTAAACTTGTCTCCCGGGAGCAGACCTGAGCCCAGCGCCCAGCGAACATACAATATATACTTTTAGCTTTATCAGTCTCATGCCCTTTCTTAAGCAAGGAGGAACTCACTCTTCTAAAGCACATTATGGCCACATAATACAGTCTCCAGTATATTGTTTAACTGCCCCCTGATCTTTGAGTGACTTTATTGTATTACCCACTGTCATTCTTACATTCTGAAATTGATTTTGGAGCCATTAAATCTTCCCTTGGAACAGAATAATATGGTGTTCCAATGTTGCCAAGATCTCTCCATCCTGCACAGGCAAAGAGGAAACTCTTCAAGCTCTTGGAAGTTTCCTGATCATTTTCCCTGGTGACATTGGGG
Source organism: Ursus americanus (assembly GCF_024610735.1). Taxonomy (NCBI): domain Eukaryota; kingdom Metazoa; phylum Chordata; class Mammalia; order Carnivora; family Ursidae; genus Ursus; species Ursus americanus. Next base: position 4,512,705 of record NC_142132.1, on the reverse strand, counting down.
AGCTAGGACCAACACCCTTCTTGGCACCTCCCTCCGGGTTGTGGCCCCTTCCAAGAGCAGAGTTCCCGAAGCTGCCTTTGAATAGCTGGGTTTCCCTAGAGGTGGGTGGCTGCATCTATCTGCCTGGGTGTGGGGTGGCAGGATTTTCCTGGGGGTTCGTGTGGACATTTCTGGAATCATGGGGCCACAGGAGGAAGAGTCATTGGCTTGGCTGAGCAGCAAAGTATACTTTGAGTCTCTGATTCTCATGGTTTGGGGGGCTCTCAGGTGGGTCAGCCTGAGCTTCGGTCCTTCCAGAATTGACCATTCCCGGGTCTCTCTTCATTTGGACCAAGCTACATCTGAGTGTTGCGGATGGCTGGGCGACCCTCAGTGGCACGTGGCTTCTTGCACCTGATGGGAAAACATGGAAGCATGAGCTGGGCACTGGCTGCATCTCAGGGAGGCACAGGGTGGAAGAGAATTAATTAAGGTCACCTTAACCTTCTCCTGTGCCCCGATCTAGAGCCTGATATGTCTTGGTAGTAGAATTAACGGGCTCTTTGTGGGCATTGCCATGTCCCCCATTGGCATAGACATGCCTGGTGGGTCCTGAAGGTCATTCTGGAGCGAGGCTGGCAGCTTGTCTGACCATGAACATCAGGCAGGCACGGACCTCTGGGGTTGCCCCGTGTGAGTGATTTCTCCTGTGTCCTCTTGTCTGTGGGACAGAAGGAAATTCATTCCCCCCTCCTCTGTCTCCTTCCCTTCGATCTATTCATGCCCTGTTAGCCGAGCTTGGTACTGACTGAAAGTGGGGTCACGTCCCACCCACTGCACCAGCCAGGGCACAAGAGGGGCCCTCCCAGAGGGTCATCCTCTTTACAAAGAAGCCACTTGCCTACGCCATCTGATGCCTTATCCTAGCAGACTGTGCGTTCCTGTTCAGGCATCTACCTCCGAAAGGAGTTGCCTGGCATGAGTCTTGTTGCTCACGGCCGAGGGTTGGCCACATTGTTCTGGGTTTTGCTCTGGTGACATGGCCAAAGTGAACACTGGAGTAAAAATCATTCCTTATGTCTGTCAAGCACTTTGAACTGTTTCAAAGCCTTTTTAGGCCTATTATTTTATTTGATCTTCATAACATCCCCCAGACATCAAGTCCCGGAGCGGTTAATTGACCTTCCGGGGGTCACAAGCAGGAGTGGAGCGAGATCGGGGTCTCCCCACTGCCTGTCCCTGCCTTCATCTCTGGAAGGACTGGGTCACTGCCATGCCGTCTGGGGACCCGCTAAGACATTCCATGGTAGCCCCCAGTGGTGAAGGGAAGTCAGCCCAGTGTTCCTGAGGAGCTCCACAGCGAGGGCCCACAGCGGGCCCCGCATTTCTGGAGGGTCACCCCCAGGTCACAGCCTTGGCTGCCTGGGGACGTTTCTGCAGCGTGACAGGTGTTTCATGAGTGGGTCCTGGAGGCTCCGGATGTGAGCGGAAGTCTGTGTCCCCTCCTCTGCCTGTCCGCTTCCTGCCTCTCACCTACTCCACTCTTGGGAGCACATGCTGCTTCCGCAGGGACAGGGCACAGTGTCTCCTTCCCCTTGTTTCTGCTCTGGAGGAGGCTTTGTGGGCAGGGTCCCGGGCTGCTGAGCTAGCAGGGGTGGAGGGAACAATGAGGGGCTGGGTGGCAGGTATTCCAGTGGGAAGAGTTGGGAGCATGAAGCAAAAATGAAATATGCATGCAAATGTGCAGGAGGAGGGATCGTGGGGCCGCATTTGCCTAGTGTCACGCTAATAAGGTGAGACATCAGGATGATGGGTGCCCAGCATCAGAAATGAGTCTTGGCATGGGGTGGGGGGAGGAGAGATGGAGAGACCCAGCGGGCTACCCCAGCAGAGGGAGGTGGGCCGCCCAGCACCAAGGCCCGCCCTCCCCGGGGCTGCCAGGGGCGCCTGCACAAAGCTGCTTTCTCCAGGCGCCCAGGGAGTGAGCCCGAGCCCGCTCCCGGGCTCGCCACGTGGCGGCAGCAGCTTTGAACATTCCCAACTACCAGCCACTCTGTAGCCGAGACCTGGCAGAAAAAAACTTGCCTATTAACAGAGGACATCTCAAATTTGAAGCCGTTTAGGAGAGAAATCCTGTTTTAACATGAGTCCAAAGTTTCCATTTATATTCATATTCAAATTTATCTCTAGAAAATAATCCCTATAGTTAAGACTCGGGCGAAAGTAATTGATAAAGAATAGAAATCACGGCCAGGGTGGAACAAGCCTTAGAAAGTCACAGTATGTGGCCGGTTTTCTGAGTGGATGAAACTGGGCTTATCGTGGATGCCAGGGGGGTGTCTGAGCTAAATTAAGTCATGAAAGAAGATAATACAATGTACCAACATTTTAAAGTAATTTCATCATGAAAACTAAAAATTTGGAAGAAAACAGATATTTTACTTAATAGAAACCATCTGTACCGTACAGTAGGCAAATTGTGTAAAAATGAATAAAACTGTCTCTGGAGGAGAATGGCTCAGGCACCAGCTTATATAATGAAGACGTATATGGGCCTTTTAGCATTTGCATTGTCTGTTAGAGGAGGTAAATCGTACCCGAGTATAAGGGAAACAGTTACACATTTTATTACCATCATATGACTGATAACAAGTGCAGCAATAGAAATACTGCGGAGGAGATGCGGCTCTGTTCCCAACTCCAAACGGCCCTCTGCTCCGGAGCAGTCCTGACGTCAGGCTAAATCTTGATCGCGCTTTGGGTCACCAGGATCTTTTTTGTCTAGTTACTATTGCTTTAGCGGCTGGTACCCACAAGGACCATCTTTTAACTCGTTTAGGCTCCAAGTGTGTTACTTGATTTGATTTGGCGGCACCGGGGAAGGAGCTCATTTAAACACGTCTGGAGTGGCTTTCACGCTGGACTTTTCGGCTGGAAGGATCCAGGCGGATGATCTGAAAAGCGTCCCTTTTCTCCTGTTGACCTGCATCAGAATGCATTTATTTGACAGGATACTTTTGTTCTCTGTAAGAGGGGCTGGCTCATTCCTCTCTGCAGCTGAAGGTCGAGTGGCCACATTTTTCAAAACAGGCACTTGTTCCTAATCTGCAAATTAACTAAATAATCACAACTGCTAATTATACAGTATCAGGCCTGGAATACATAGGGCTTGAGTAATAATCAGCTTTTTAAATTAAGTTGGTGACAACCACTATTAGCTGCTGTGATTTAATAATCCCAATAAATGTGCACATTTTAAAAAGGGGCTCTTTGTAATTTTTTTCCCCGGCATTTGCAACTGAATCTGTTAATGAAAAGAGAACACAACAGTTTTATGTTACAAATGATGCCATAATAGGTAAATAAAAGGGTTCCTCCAGAAGCTATTAATGATCGAGATGCCGGGAATAGGAATTGGAGAGGCGAGGCGGAGCAACTCGAAATCAAGTTTCTATTTCTGTTTGTTATGATGAATTAAGGCCAGAAGGAGAATCTGATTCCTTTTGTATATTAAGCATTTTGGGGCAATAAGAAACAGACCCCATTAACAAATATGTAAAGTCAAAATATCTCCCAGAAGATTTAGACTTTGGCAAATTTAGAACAAATGAGATGCAATTTTCTACCTCATATGCTCGCCCGGTTTTACCTAATATTATTATAATGTATTGGCACAAACGGAGGCCCCGCGCCGCCTGGAAGTGGGGTGCGCGCCTGGGTGGCAGGTGGGGGAGCCTGGAGGGTCCAGCCCTCCACCCCCCCCAGGGACGCGGCATCCCGCCCCCCCCCGCTGGGAGGCCCCGCCCCGCTCCTCCCCCCACTTCCCGCCGGCAGCCGGCTCGCGCGTCCTGGGGCGCGGGGGCGCGCGCAGCCGGGCTGGGGTGGCTCCGGCGGGGCTGGCGGGGACCCCCACCGGCCGACTGGCGCCCTCCTCCTGCCTCTCTCCCCACTGCTGATGGCTCTGTTTTTTTCTAGTGGTCAATTGAAATTTTATGGCTAAGTTATTTAAAAGAGACTCTAGAAGAACGAAATGAGGGAAGGATGATGGAAATGCTGCCTGTCTTTTACAGTAATTACTCTTGATAGCAATTTGAACTAATTTGCATTAAAAACACCCATTTAACCAATCTGCTGAAAAGGGCGACTTCACGTATACTGTTTTGTAAGACCTCAGGACACTTTTTTCTTTCCTCGGAATAGAAATTTAGTTTAAATTAGGGGCGTAGCAGAGGGCATTGTAAATGCTCGTCCCCGCCTGCGGTGGGGCCCTGCCTCCGCAGCTACCCGCGCTGTGTTCGGGAGATTGTATTTCAAGGCAAAATGGGCCAGTTTCTCCTGATTGGTCCTTTCCACCGGCAGCAACTTTAAAGGGCGAGGGCAAAGGTCAGAGGCAGGATTCCAGGCTCTGTTCTCTTCTCAGCTCAACTCTGGACGAAATCCCTTCTCCTCTTCCTGGCTCCGGCTTTACATCAGAGCAGGGAAGGTAGTAACAAAATGCCTTAGTCCCCGCACTGGGCAAGGCCTTCAGAGTCTGTGTGCGTTTATAATCCGAGCGGCTGTTATTAGTAACCAGACATGGATGGGCTTCGGTGGGGTGTGACTGCCCCCTACATTAGGACAACGGAGCTCGAGAGGCTCGGTTCCACCCCCAAGGACAGCGGGGCTGCTGGGCTGCTGGGCTCTGGGCACTGGACGGCAGCTCCCTGTCATTCAAGTGACAGCGCAAGCCGAGTGTGGACAGTCCCCGCTCCATCTCCCTCGTTTTGTGTCCCTGGTGCCCTAACTGCTGCCTGCCTCCCCAGCAGGCTTATTTCAAAACAAGCCATGGCGGTCCCAGGTAGTGACCGTTTGGACCCTTACTGTTTCTCCTTCAGTTTTCTTCCTTTCTGCCATTTTGTTTTGTTTTGTTTTTACTTGAAAGTATTTAAATCTAAAACTCAGAGAGGGGAAGTGTGGAAATTCAAAGCAGGCATTTTTGCCAGGCAGTCAGCTATGTTCCGGGCGTGGTGTGCACGAGGTGGAAAATAGAGTCAGGAGCTCACTGAGCTCGATTTCGAAGAAACTCCTAGTCCCTCGAGTTGCAGATGGTGAAACTGAGGCCCCTTGAGGACGGGTATGCACCCAAGGCAAGCCAGGTGGGGGGCCTGGGCATTTTTCAGTGTTCTCCTTTATTTGTGTCAATCCTTAAAGTGACCACGTTCTCTGTACCCATACTTCACACACTCTGAATATGGAACAGAATTTTTGGGATCAGAAGTTATGGCGAACTCAGCTGAAAGCCAAGTGCATACTATCTTGCCCTTTCCCTCGGCTTTGTTCTTACCCTGGCCCTTCCAGCCCCCTCCCCCTCCCCTTCCTTTTTCCTTGCCTTTCTATTCTGGGCTGGCTCCCGGCTTGCTTTCCCTTAAGCTGACCTTCTGATTTGTGGTTCACTGCCACAGAGAGTTCACAGCCCCAGGTGCCTGCGGGGCGGGCTGGACAGGAAGCCGAACCCCATGGGAGGGGAGCATGGGGGTGCCAGCTTGCCAGTGCAGGGCGCAGGTGGGGTGCGCCGAGGTGCAGGGGTAGCAGGGGCGTCTTTGTGCTCCCCGCCTCCTGCCAGAGGGCCTTCTGGCTGTGGTGGGTCCTACCGAGGCCAAGAAGGTGGCTGGGCCAGAGAAAGAAAGAAGAAAGGAAAGGATGGAGGGCCGCTCCTTCTGCCAAGCGGCGGAGAGCGGCGCCTTGCTTTTGCTCCTTTTGGCCACAAGATGGCACTCTTAAGCTTTACAAGGAGTTGGGTGCTCGGAGCATAAAAGTGACATTCCACCCTTCCCCAGCCTCCTCCTCCAGAGAGGCTCGCAGGGAGGCAGGAAGAGGGGAGGAGAGCTGGAGGCCTCCTGGACGTTTCCTGGCGCCCACAGCGTGGGGCCCCGCTGTCCCCCTGGGCGGTCAGGGCTCCCAGAGACCCACGGAGCCACTCCTCTCAAACGCAGGAATTGCGGTGTGGTCCTCAGCGAGGCCCCTGCAGCTGGATCTCAGGCTTTGTTTCCTGAACAGGCAGAAGCAGTGAGCAGAGCAGGCTCTGACCCACGAAGCTGCCTCAGGCCGGCCACTGCGAATGCGCTGCATCCCGTCCTCGGGCCACGATCCGATGGGAGGCCCTGCGTTGCTCACCCACTGCTGGTTCAGAGCTGTGCTGGCAAAGATTCCCTCCTAGCGAGGCCTCTGGGTGTCTGGAATGCCCTGGGTCCCGGGTGGGAGGTGGTAGTGAGGACCCTGAGCACACCCAGACCCCTTCTCCCGCAGGCCTTCCCATGGCCCCATGCATCCCCCAGGGAGGGAGAGGGTGGGCTGGTGCTCTCATTGTCTCTTGGGGCCAGGATTAGGGCAGGTGATGGCCAGAGCTGGGGCGCTGGGGAGACAATGGGGTCAGATGGGCCCCTCTGATAACTGTGTGACTCGGGAGCTAAAGTGGAGGGATTTTGGATGCTCTGGAGGAGGGGCAGGGAGATGGGGTCCAGGGCCACAGGGGATGGTGCTGGGGCTGGGGTGGAAGGCTGCTAGGGAGGCAAGGGTGAGAGGTCAGGGTGCCAGTGGCTTCACACCCGTCAGCCGCGGGCCAAGGGGTGATGCAGGCGAGGTCTCTGCATCTCAGTGCAACCATCTGTAAAAGGACCATAAGGATCAAGTCACATTTAGAATTGTGGGTCGCACAATAAACGTAAACTAGAACCGATGAGGAAAGGCCAGGATCCAGTGTGGGGTGGGGGTAAGCTCTGCTGCTTGAAGCTTCTGTTTGGGCTTATCTGTACACGTACACATAGGCTGGCTCTCACACGCACGCACACATGCACACATGCACACACGCACACACATGTGGATGCACATGGATATGCACCTATGTGCACACATTAGGCCATGAAGTGAAACAGTGTGAAAGCACCAGCCACGTGCTTGGAAGGCCGCAGGTGCGGGTCATGACCCTGGCTTGAGCTCCGCGACTCCGGGGCCCCCGTGGCTCGGCCACTGCTTAGCCAGGGGACCCTGCACCATCATGGCTCCCCTCTCTGAGCCTTGCTGGGAGGTGGGCGGCTCATGGCCGCTTCCGGGGTGCAACTGGGCAAGTTGCATGGGAGACCGATCGGTAGCACTTTGCTTTCCTCCAACTCTGGTGTTCACTCAGACTTCGCAAACGGCGCCTCGCTAGCCACGCTGGTGTCCAATCGCGCTGCTCCTGTCAGGACACCCTGGCATCCAGGTCCCCATCACATGGCACAGTAGCTCAGGGAGGGTGCGTTAGCGCAAACTGAGGACCTTTGTAGACCTGCCCACGGGGTTCTTGCTGTGTAAGCCATGCCCTGGATAACACTTTTTCAAGAGCGTAAGCGCCCCTCCCCTGCAGCCGTGGGAGCCCTCCTTTTCGTGGTGTTCTTTCAAGCCATGTCCACCTGCACACGGCTTCCTCGAGCTGGACTATTTTAACTTGACTGGAGACATGCTGGCAGGTCCTGGGGGCGGTGTGGAGAGAGGGCTTTGTCAGATCGAAGGAGCCATAAGGACAGGATGTACAGGGAGGACTCCAGGGGTATGAGAGACCAACAAGTTGGCAAAGGGGGAGCGGCCGCGGGGGGACGCCAGAGCGGATCAGGTCAGCGCTCCTCTCTGCTCTGAATGTCAGTCACATCTCTGAGAGGTACAGCCGACTCCTTCTGTCCTCGCTCACTGATTGGCTTTGGTGAAGGTCTGTATGACTGGGTTAGACAGAGGTGTGGATGTTGCCTTTGTTTCTCATAAGGACCAGACTGGCAAGAAGGCAGAGTCCCGGGCTAGGCAGAGTCACGGGGTGGAGGCGGCACTTCCTTCCCAGGGACCTGCCTCTCGGGCTCCGGCACGGCCCGGCTGCTGAGCCTCTCCCCACCAGCTGAGCTGGCCGCTCCGACCCCCGGCTGCCTGTATCCCTCAACTCTGGCCAGTCTTCTGGGATTTCCAGCACGTGCCCCTGCCGTGGTTACAGGAATAGAGAAACCCTGAGCATTTGGAGGTCTAGACTCCAGCCCCGGTCTAGCTCCCTGGGACACCTGGGACAAGTCTGTGCCCTGGTCTCAGTTTCCTCCTCTGAATAACAAAGAGGTTATGTGGAATCGTAGATAGGCGCTACGTGGCTCTGCAAGCCACCGGCTCTGGGGCTGGCTTGCGGTAGAAGTTATTCATCTGCTTTCCCACCATGTGGACTTGGGTCTTAATGTCTCCCCCTGATCCCGGTTTTGTGGTTCACAGCTTTACTTCAAATCAGACCCGAGCTCCTCGCAGTTTAATTCACAAAAGCTTTGGTCTGACGATTGGGATCCTGGCTTGGACGCCCTTAGCCCTGTTTCTGATCCAATGAAAACTTTTTAACGTTCAAGGATGTCATGCAGTCATGTCCCTGGAGTTTCCCTATTGGTTTTATAATCAACGTCTCTTGACCAACTAAAAATTGATATTCAGCCCAAATGCATTCTTGTCAAACTGCATAATTTTACCTGCTGGTTCTCTGACTTTTTTCTATGTTATTATAAATAACATTTAAGTAGCATTGCTTTAATTGTGTTTGCAGAACATTATTTCTACAAGATACGAGAGGGCGTTTTGCAGGGACGTGGAGGAGTGTTCCCTAATACAATCTATTTGGGAGGCACGAGTCAAATACATTTGGACTGATTTCATTCGTGCGGACCTTTTCCAGAGCTTTACGTAAAGAGCATGGGGGGTGGGGTGGGGTTCAAAGCCCGGGACTCCTCCAGCTCTGCCTCTGCCCTGCGGGGACGTTGTGAGTCCACAGTCAGGAGCTGAAGTACGTTCTCTTTGAGGTCCTTGTCAAGTTCTTCCCCTCCCTAACTTTCTGTTCTATAGTTTTGGCTCATCTTCTCTTCTTCCTTATCAATTAAGAGGATTTTTTGGGCATTTACAATATATGAGATATTAATTCATATACTGTGGGAGGACCAAATGTATCAGACATGGCCTCTGCCCTCCTAGAGGTTACACTCTCCTTGGAAAGGAAGGGCATGCCAAGAGCTTCCCGGTGATTCAGGTCACCTATGGGGACGCTATGTGATTGGAAGGAAGTATGGAGGGGGAAGGACAGTGGTCTGGGCCTATGATGGAGGTTTGGACCTTAGATGGGTATCATAAAAAGGTTGTATTTGGAAGATGGAGAATGTGGGGAAAGTACTCGAGTGGAGTGCACCAAGGGGGTGGAGGCAGAAGGATGAGGATGGGGTGGTGCAGCTGACGTCATTTCACGGGGCGGTGGTGGGAACATTTCACCCCAGGGCTGCAAGGGGGTAAGTCAGGTTTACCTACATCGGCTTCCTCTGCCTCGTCATGGGTTCTTCCTGTCTGTCCATCCTCACGGCTCAGGCTACTCCCTTCTACCCGAGTTGACTCATTTGAACCTTCCCCCAATAAAGGTCACCCCATTCTAGTCTTCTGTAGAGTGTAATCACTGGTATGTCCCCTTCTAGCTCACGAGTGAGAGCTTTGAAGGACGTGAGGCAGCCTCAGGATGTCTCCTGGTGGCATTGTCCTGCCTTCTCCCTGGCTTTGTTCTGAGGTGCAGACGTGGGGACATCGGAAGTTCTCACGCTGGTATGTAGCTTCGGGGACCGATGTCAAGAGTGATACTACTTTGTCATGCTTGTAAGAACTGAGGCACTGCAGTACGGAGAACGTCTCTGTGACAACTCCAGTCTCTGGGATGGGTAGAGTCACATAAAGCAATTTTAAACATTAATTCACTCCTTAATTTATTCCACGAATGCATTTATTTGAGCCCCTTTCACGTGCTGTGCACTTGTGACACAGAGGGGAAGGACAAAAGCAGAGTCTTTGTTCAGGACGCTCATGGTTCGCTGAGAAAGACGAACAATGCACAAATAAAGTAAAATACCGCACAGCACACAACACGCTGGACTCCGCCCCCATTCCCTGTGCCACGCTCCAAGCCCTATGCCTTATTTTCTTTTCCATTAAATGCTCATAACAATCCTTTCCGAGCTAGTGTCTTTAGTCCGAGGGTCACATGGTTATGTATTTTCCAGCTGCAGAAACGAAAGGACAAAGCAGGTGAAGACTTCCTCCCTGTGATTCTGTGGTGTTTGCTCTCATTTGAGGGTCAGGGTCACGATCAATATGGGAGTGAAGGTTCTGGACACAGAGGAGAAGGTAACTCTGCCTGGAGATCCAAGGAGAACTTCATGGACAAGGAGACATCTGAGTTGGGTCTTGAAGGACAAGGAAGAGTTTTTAAGGTATGAGTTTGGGGCAAGAAGGGAAAAGCAGTTTTGGAACAGGGACTCACTGACATGTGGAAAGGCTACAGGTCAGAGAAAAGGGGATTAGGGATCTGTGAGCGTTAAGTCTAGTGCCGGGTGGGATGCTTGGGGTGGTCTAGAAGGAAGAAAGCTGTGGGCCGAACAGGCCTATTGTGAAGGTTCTTATATGTCAGGGGAGCGGTGTGTACTGTAAGCTTCATGTATATATGAACTGGGTTTTCAAAAAAAAAAATAGGAGCCCAGCACGGGGCCTAAACTCACAACCCCTGAGATCAAGACCTGAGCTGAGATCAAGAGTTGAACCTTAACCAACGGAGCCACCCAGGAGCCCTAATGATGTATAATTTAAGCCGAGGAGTTACATGAATGTCGCTCCTCTTCTCCCCAGCTTTACTAAAACCAAGTCACCTGGGGTTATGTAGTGGGGGGTGGGGTGGGAAGCATGGCACACATCATGGCTCCTTCTGTGGGAGAGTTACCAGCAAGCCTTTCCATGGCACATCCCCTCCTCTCCGCCCCCGGCCAGCCCACCTGTCCACAGTGGCACTGTTTCATTGAGCAGAACTGTCCCAAAAGTCCCGCCAACTCCCCAAAAATTAAGCATAGAATTACTATAGGTAATTCCACTCCCAGGTATGTGCCCCAAGGGATTGAAAACAGGGACAAATATTTTTACACCGATGCTTATAGCAGCAAAATTCACAATAGCCAAAAGCTGGAAACAACCCCAACGTCCATCCGTAGACGGATAGATGAACACAACATGGCAGACCCACGCAACGGAACGTTATTGGCCATCAACAGGAAGGAAGCGCTAACACCTGCTACAACGTGGGTGAGTCCCGAAGGTATCATGTGCAGTGAAGGAAGCCACCACCAAAGGCCACAGATCATATGATCGCATTTCTGTGGAAGGTCCCGAATCTGCAAATCTGCAGAGATGAGAGCAGATCCATGGTTGCTGGGGGCGGGGGGCGGGGACTGGGGAGTGACTGCTAATGGCTACAGGGTTTTATCTGCGGACGGTGGAAATGTTTTGAAACTAGGCAGAGGTGATGGTTGCACAATATTGTAAATCTAATCAATGCTATCGAATTGTGAATACTTTATGTTAAGTGAATTTTACAGCAATAAAAAAAAAGCCCCCATCAACACCATGCTTTGGTGAGCACTGCCTGTGGACTTGACAGGAAGCAGCATGACCCAGAGCTTCCAGTGGGCAGTGGGTGTCCAAGGGTCCCGAGAGGCCCCGTCCCATTCTTGCCCCAGAGACCATCCCGCAACCCCCCCACCCCGGGAAGAAAGTGTTCTTTACCACGTGGAGTGGTTATTTCCAAGTTGACCCCTTTGACTCTGTAAATCACTTTCTTGAATGCAAGATAGTAAAGGGCAAAAATTATTCCTTTTCTATTCTTTTAATTGCCAGAATCAATAGGCATAATTGATTCCAATTGAGAAAGAGTCTCCAGGTAACATTTAGGAAGAATCATTGAGATCAGCACGCGGAGAGTGACCACCTGCTGCCCTTTGGGGGTGTTGCCTTTGGGGTCCTGGCCCTGGAGCTGGCCGCAGTGGTCAGAGTGGGAGAGACTGGAGGTATGGCCTTGGGGTGGTCCTTTGGACAGACCCTGGCCACTTCTGCTCGTGTGAGGTCAGTCAGAGGATTGTGCCCTGAAATTACGCTGGGAGATGGGGATTCTGCCTTCTACCCCTAATGGTCCGGGGCTGGGCAGGAGTCCCTGAGCAGTGGCTAGACCCTGGGAGCACCCAGGCTGGCCTGGATCTCTTGCTCAGCTTCCTCTGTCAGAAGCACCTCTGACAGGTGGGGCTGGGGCCTGGTGGACTTATCTGCTGAGACCCCCTTGCAGAGGGAGTTTCCTGCCACGCACCTGGCATGCTCGCCTTGGATGGAGTTTCCTGCCACACTCCTGGCATGCTCGCCTTGGATGGGATGGCGACCCTCTCCTTTGGGTGTCTCTTTTCGGGTATTAGCTTGGGTGGTGTGAGGCAGGCACCGCATGGCATGCTCAGAGCCCATCAAGGACTCCCTGGTCCACCTGAGCCCTTCTGTAACTTGGCCAGTTTCCAACCCAATACTTGGGGAGTAATATCTAAAAAAAAAAAAAAATTGTTGACTCCTCATATCCGACATTGGTTAGACAGCTCATCAATAGGATTGGGGGACAGGATTGATCTTTCACTTATAATGCAGAACATTGAATGGATGGCAAAAGTGCTTTAAAAAGGGGCCCGTGGAACACTTGGAAAATATTAATTAGTGTGCTGAAGCATCCTGCATATCACAGTGAAACTGCTCCGGGGGGTTGCTCGGGATGAATTATTAATAAGAATCCCTTTCCACCCTGTACTTCCCACCCTGATTTTCTGGGAGAGGGTGTAGGTTGGGTGTCTGTTACATACATTTACACTCATTTCATGCAATTGGGGAGATAGATGGGGTTATGCAAGTTTGGGGCCCGCGTGTCTAGGAAAGACGATGTCCCCCAAACACCGAGAACAGCCAAGGCAGGACACAGGCAGTGTTAGAAGCGGCTGTGTCGGGTTTGGTACTTTGTATTCCAACTGGAAACCAAATGGGTATGGCTTTTGGACGGGAGTCTAGGTTTCTAAAGGATCCAAGCCAGAAGGAGGATGGCAAGGCTCAGGGATTAGCAGCTTTTCCGAACACTCAGAAAAAAATTCGGAGCCTCTGTCTGCAGAGACCCCCACTTTGCTTGTTACCACCAGTGGGAGAAACCACCGTTCCCCTCCCAGGTGATCTCGACTGTGTTTACGGAGCGGCAGCAAGAGCTCGCCACAGCTTACCAAAACACAACATCCCCTAAACACAGTGGTGGGCGGATTCCAAGCTGAGAGGGAAGCCTGCTTTTTCCTGTTTTAAGAAGCACAGATTTGTAGACATATAAACATATCAGTAAGGGAATTTTGCTTTAAACTCTTAAAACTAATTCAATCGAGGATGATAGAAGCACTTATAATTCTGCAAAATGGAGCAACAAGGATCAGGGGGTTAATCTAGTTATTCCGAGCATTCCTCACCTTGGAAATTAGCCAAAGCGTGCATTCGCGGGAGTGCCTCAGACGCCCCGTTTGTCTGCTTTGTTCCCTCCCCACCCCTCTCGTTTCACACTTTGCACTTACGGACTCCATATCTCTGTTCTTCACAAAATACGTGCAGATGTTTTAGCTTGGCTGAAAACAGTCAAAAACGAGGTCGGGAATGATGGAGATTTTCGACATTTCGGAACTGTAGACAACCGGATGAAATGGTCAATTTTCCACTTTAATTTTATTGGTGTTCGCTGTTTTCAGGGTATAAAAGAAATGGCCTTTCCAGTTTAAAAAGGAGCAAGTCAACTGGACTTCTTTGTTCAGTGGATTTTACAAGGATGACTCTGGTCTGCCTTACAAATGGAGTCCCCCCCGCACCCCCTCTAAAGTTTGAGGTGTCATATCGGACTCCTTTGTTTCACCCTTCAGGGAAAACCACAAACCATAAGCTTAACTGCAATTTTCATGCTGACAACTTCCTGCAGTTATGATAGGAGCAGGTCATTAGCAGAGCCCGTGTTCTGGCAGGAAGGGAAGCGAGGAGCCCGGCGCGGCTAGTGAAGCAGGGACAAGGATGCCCCAGCTTTGTGGGGAGTGAGGAGCGCGGCGTGGTTTCCGAGGCTCCATCCTCGCGCCTCGTGGACGGTACTGCTGCCACGTCCTCTTGAGCGGGCTCTGGCGCCGACTGATTAATATTTCCAACACGCAGGTGACCTCCAGACCTTCTCAGACAAATTTCTCTCCCTCCATCTTTCTCTTTCCATGCCTTTCCCTCTTGGAAAAAAAGAGAGAGAGAGAGAGGAGAGAGAGGGAGTTCTCAGCTAAGGGTCTTTATAAAATTTTACATCTCTGGTGTGAGCTTATTATTTTATTTACGTCATTTCATCAGAACTAAGCCCAGATTTTAAGGAGAAAAATTAGCTCTGCAAAACAGGGAGAGCCCTATCTGGCCTCCTCCCGGGAGTGCTTGCTAAGGATCCTGTTTTTCGGAGAGTGTGACATGGCCAGCCTGTGGGCAGAGGCTGCTGCCCGTCTCTGGTGCAAACGGAGCCAACAGCCAGAAAGTGGCAGGAAGTGGGGCCCTGAGATGCGGAGGCCACATCACCACCTCCTCCACGGACAAAGGAGTCTGCAGCGAGCAGTTGTGTGTGTGTGTGTGTGTGTGTGTGTCAGAGGGGCCTGCTAGAAATTGCAAAGTTTTATTTTTCTTTATTGTTTGGTGATGATTTAAATACCCCATCAATGCCAAAGCATCAACAGAAAGAAGCCCGCATTTGGCTTTTGTTATCAGGGAAGAGAATTAAGGTTATTTTTTTCCTTGACTTTTTTTTTTTTTTTTTAACAGCCCAGTACCTTGGCTGGATTCCAGTTCAGGTAATTACATTCTGTCTTCCTAAATTCCCTTGTAACTCCAATTGGGCAAGCTGCTCTTCACTTCCCTCCTAAAAGCTGATGTGCGGGGTGCCTGGCATCAAATGGGGTGGCATTCCAATAGTGGGTCCCAAGGTGTTCCTCTGGAAATGCATTTCGAGCGGCTTCTGCACGCAGGGCTTGTGTGCAAATGGAAATAGTATTATTTATTGTCCTTCTCCATCAGCAGCTGCCAACCCGAAACTATCTCTGAATGACATTTTAAATATGAAGGCCAGGGTCATTAGGATGATTAGATACAAGGGTCCGTTTTGTTCACCTCTAGAATTATTGGGTGACAGGAAACAGAATGGGGAGAGAAAAGGCAAGAAACCTGGTCCCATCCCGGGGAATATTTCCTTTCCTGTGTTTCATGTTTCACAAAACGGTTCTTTTTGTGTGTGTGTATTTGCTTTTTTTTCCCCCCTCTCTCTCCTGGTTAAAACTTAGGAGGCTTATTGAGCTTTTTGTTTTTGTTTTTAGGACTGCGTGGGCATGGGAGTGTTTTCCATTTGTAGGAATCAAGTGACATCCCCTTTTAAAGAAAATTCTGAGAGTCAATTCATTTAAAGTTAATTCTTCGAGTATTTATCAAGTACCTGCCGGGTACCAGGACTTGTGAACGGGCTCTTTTGACCACAAAAGCGCTTACTGTTTTTATCCTTTTCATTAATATTTACTTTAATTGTGGATATCAATGTGTTTTTCAGAAGCCATGAGCGCGATTCCTATAAAATAGCATCTGTTTTGATAACCGAAATAGGAAACAATGTGCTTGTCTGCGTGCGGCGTGTAACGATGCCTGATGTGGGCAGCCGACGTGAGTGAAGAATGCATTTTCCAAGAATGATGCCACCATCCACCACGGAATGGAACCTGGGATGTTCACCGAACGGCAAGAGAGAAAATCTGTGTATGAAAACCACTTTCCTTTGAAAGATAAACACCAACGGCAAAGTGATTTCCTTTTTCTAGTTGCCCTGAGAGATTTAGGAAACTGCTACCAGGGGCCCATCATCAACTCTGCTCCTTTCATAATTTCTGGAAAACGAGGGCGTGAGGGTTTCAGAGCTGGCCTTTCTGCAAGGGGCCGGGTTTGATGCCCCGCGCGGCACCTGCCTCCACTCGCGTCCTACTCTGGGCTCTTCTCGAGCACCTGAAGTCAGGCCGATCTTCCCAGCGCTTGTAAGGTTTATTTTCTGTTGGCTTTCATTTCCCAGCTCTGCATCCTTCCACCCCAAGACGCCGTGACTCCATGGCACTCTCTGCTTCCACTTCCGCCGTGTGGTCAAAGCCACTCTGAGGTAGCGGCTGCCCCGTCTGGCGTTAGGTCTTATCCTGTGTTTCCATAATAATGTATTTTCGCCCTTTTACCCCCCAATAGAATCATTCTTTACAAAGCACCGAGCCCGGGCAGATATTAAACAACTCAACTCCATCCAGTGATCTCCTCTGGGCTTGTAACTCTAGTGAATTGCATTTTTTCCTAATTACAGGAAAAATAGCAAATTGGCAAACATCAGGAAGTGGGTACACCCCCTCTGATTTACAAGGAAGAGTGCAGGGTGACTTTATAGCTCAGGAATTCAGTGAAATAAATTTATGGTTAGAAAAATTCATGTTCTTAATGTGATGAAGGTCCTTTAACTTTTAACACGCTTCTCCAGTTAAGCAGCGCGGGGCTCACACGGAAATGGCTGTCTACAGCTGCTGCAAATTGATTTATCCCCAGATAATAGTCAGAGCTGCAGACCAAATTGTTGGAAAGAAACAGTTCTTTAATTTCGGTGTTTGGGGCTGTCTATATATTGTTTATGCATATTCCCGTTGTGTCTATGAGCAGAGATTTGCGGTGGCCTTGCTTTTCTGGGCAATCAGGGTAATTTCCCTGCAGCCCAGAGGGCCTGCCCTGCTGATAATCCCCACACACGGTCCTCCCGGGGGGACGCATGGCCCACATCAACTCCTTCCTTGGCATTTGTGAAATTCTTCGAGGAGTCAAGTGATCTGCGTGAGAAATTATGGAATCAATGTCTACGGTGATACTAATTAGGGTTTTGAAAATTATATTTTGAGGATGTGCTGAGACCATTGTGAGAGTTACGTGCTTGCTAGGTTTCAGCCGCTTCCTGGGAAGGACAGAGGCGTCGCCCCAACCCTGAGCCTGTCTTGGCTTCTCTGGGGCCTTCCTGTCCATCGCTCCAGAGGGAGCAGAGCTAGACAACACTTCCGGGTAGACCATTCCTACCGCCAATAAATATCTCCTGAGCACCTACTACGTGCAACGCAGTGTGTAAAGGCCCTGGAGACGGGGTTGGATGAGATGACACCACTTCTGCCCCTTGGGATTTGCAGTCGACTGAGAGAGAGAACACAAAAAGCAGGCAAACAAGCCAATTGCAGAAATAATTACCGGTTGTAGTGAGCACAATGAAATTAAAAATACAAGGAGTTAGGGGTGCCCGGGTGGCTCAGTCGGTTAAGCATCTGCCTTCAGCTCAGGTCATGATCTTGGGGTCCTGGGATGGAGTCCCATGTGGGGCTCCCTGCTCAGCGGGAAACCTGCTTCTCCCTCTCCCCCTCCCCCTCTTTGCGCTCTGTCTCTCTCTCTTGCTCTGTCTCATTCATGCTCGCTCTCTCGCGAATAAATGAAATCTTTGAAAAAAATATAAGGAGTTCGAAGAGAGAACACGGGGTCACCTGCTATAGCCCAGGGGCCCTCAGGGGGGTAGTAGGAAGGTGGAGGCATTCGGCCCCCAGCCCTCTGTCCTAACTTCTCAGGGGCCTCTCCTGTCTCTCACTAGCAGAAGGAACGTTGGGGAGGTGCTCTTGATGGGTACGAATCAAAGGCTGGTCATGGCACCAGGCTCAGTAGGGCTAGCCTCCCCCTCACCGCGAAGTACATTTCCTGTCCCGGGCTACCGCGTATCAGGGTGGGCCAGCTGGGCTCTCTCCTGTTATCTCAGCTACACGCTGCTTAGGGGATCCCCAACTTCATGCTGAGCTGTCCCTGCCCCCCAGTGGCCCCCCCAATGCCATCCTGTGTTCACCTTCCCTGGGGTCCACGCTTGAGGTCAGGACTCCCCTCTTCCTCAGTCTGTGGGCACCTGTCCGAGCTCAGACCGGCTGGCCTAGCTCCTGGTCTAGATGCATGACTGCTTAGGACTCCAGCCCTCTGAATACAAGGTCTGATTTTTCACTTTTGTGTACCTTTTAAACCTAGATGTTCAGGTCTGACCTTTTTTGTGTGTGTGTGTGGGGGGGGAGTTGAGAACAGGGGCACACAAGTCTAAAACATTTTCGTCTTTTATACACTTTTCTCCTAGAGAAAATACTCACTACATATTTATTTATTTCAAAAGATAACTGCATAAAAATAACTGAAAAAAATTTGTACCTGTGTGTGGTAATGGATGTTAGTTGCACTTATTGGTGTGATCATTTTGCAAAATATACAAATACCGAATCATTATGCTATACACCTGAAATGGACATAATGTTCTATGTTAATAACATCTCAGTTAAAAAAACCGAAAACCTCCCAATTCTATGCGATTTTTTTGTTGCTTCTAATGAAATTGAATGAAACGATATGATAACTCACAGACAAATATAGACATGCACGAATTACAAGTAACTGAGGAACAAGAAGGATTTAATGACGAGTGGCTAAGCTATTTTTTTCTTTTAGTCCAGAAGTGTTTATTGAGCATATACTATGAGACAGGTGTCTTACATCTTTATCCCTCCGTCCCTCCCACTTGTGGACCACGTCTGTGCTCCTGGCAAGATGCCGCCGGGCACTGGTGATGCCCTGATGGGGGTGACCTGTTTCCTCTACCTTCACAAAGCACAATAGCCCCGTTCACAGGACAGCTCTGTGCACAGTGGCCTCTGGGAGAAGTCCTGTCAACAGACATCTTGCGCAGGTGAGGGGGGTCCAACTGTCTATGGGAGTGCAGAGGAAAGAGTGACTGGAACACCTGGGAAGCCTTCCCAGCAATGCTGGTACGTGGTTTAGGCCTTGAAGACCTAGTGAGATTTTACTAGAAGGAGCCCTGGGGAGAAAGACACTCTGGACAAAGGCAATGCTATGAATGAATGCAGTGGAGGGGAAGTGCTGGGAATAAGGGGGACTGGGACACCATCTGCCCTCGTCTCCCAGGGTGATTTAGGGAGCATCCCTTCCTGTTGGACCTTTCTGGAACCTTCCCACAACCTTGAACACTTGGCAGCCCTTTGTACCATCCCGCGGGGCCTGCCTGTGCTGTTGGCTCTGTGAGTGATGCCTTTATGAACCCATACCAGTGCACCTGGGGGTCTTCAGGGTCCTGACCACAAAATGACCATGAGCTCAGGTGAAGGGTGGGATGTCTTGGAGCACACGACCCTGGTGGGACCTGTCTACCCACCAGGTAGGAGTGGGGGACCCCCGAGACCACAGCAAGTCTCTCCCTCACTGCAGAGACTCATCCTTCACTCAACAAAGGTCTGTGGGACCACCTGTCGTTCTGAGCAAATTTGTGCCTAGAAGAGAAAACACTGAACCCTTCACTAATGTTTGCTCTGCTTTTTATTATTTATTGTATTTATATTGGGCTTTTCCAGGATATCCGTGGGAGAACTTGCTTGACATCCAAGAAAAATGGTTCTCGTCTTGGTTCACCTTTATATCCAAACTCATGGGAATGACTCTTTCTGTGGTAAATTGAAATGCTTTTCATTCCTCTCTCTTAGTTAATGCATCGAGACTCATCCCTCACTGCAAACCTAATATGTAACGGGTACCTTTCCGTGGTGCCCCCACCGAAGGTTTTTACTTGTTGGATGCATTCATTTCTTTATCCAGAAACTCTTCCCAGAGGTCTAGAGTATCTAAGTAGACAGGGGAGCTGCTCCTGCTTTCAGGGAGCAGACAGTCTGGTGGGGGAGTGAGAAAATCCCACACAGAACCGCAGTAAGAGATAAGAGACCACAGGGTCCTAAGCGCCACAGAGCTGACGAGAAGGGTTGAGTGCGGAGAGATCACTCCAGCTGGGGGACCTGGGGCACCTTCCCAGAGTGATGTGGGGAGGACGTACAGGACCTCAGGAAGCAGAGAGAGGAGGGAAAAGGCACCGTGCGCAGAGGAGCTCTGGGCAAGGCAAGGAGAGCGGCAGAGCTGGATTGAGCCTGGCTTGCCCAAGGCCGGCCCGGGAGGCCCATTCTCAGGTAAGCTTTGGCCACCCTCGGAGGACCCCAGTGCCATGCTGGGTGATCGGGCCTTACTTACGTAACCCTGCCTTTATTTATCCCCAGGACCCGAGGAAAAAGTAGGAGATAGGTAACAGGGAGCCATTAGGGCTTCAAGAGGAGGGTTTCAGGAGAGATCCTTGATTTGGGTACAGAGTGGAGGTAAAAAAAGAAAAGCAAGGAGATGGGCCAAGGGGTCTGTCGGCGTACACCCAGCATTCAGAGAAGGGCGAGGCCCCTCGAGCTGGGCTTCCAAGCCAGGACCCACACTGTTCACAGCTCTGGTGTTTCCTGGTGTCTACACTGCAGGGGGGCAGCTTCCAGCCATCCAACCACCCCAGCGCTGGATGGCCGCAGGCCACAGACTGCCCACTGCGTGCAGAGAGGGCACAGAGATACGGGGTCCACCAGCTCCCCCTGGGAGCACCTCCGGCTACTGCCTCTGAGCGAGGGCAGAGCTGTGTTTAGATTTGCACTTACCCGGTTTCTAATCCGTTTTACACAGCTGCACTGCCTCTTCCTCGCAGGTACCTCCTCGCACAGTGCCTCTCAGCCTTGGGGCTGATATTTGGGGTTGCTGGATTGTACCCAGTTCACACAAAAGCCTGAGCTCATTCTGACCCTTCCATTTACCCATTTATTCTTCAATTTGTGATATGGGCAACTGAAGAGAGGTCGTCTAGACCCTTCCACTCCAATGCAGCAGTGGCAGCCGCATTACCACCCAGAGCAAGGGGACACGTTTTAGGAAATTAGGATCTGTGTCCTGGGGTCCCCCAGGCTTGCGGGAAGGGACCGGCTCTCTTTGACCTCTCACAGCCAGGGTGGGTGACCACGGACCGCAGTGACGGTCTCCCCCGCTACCCTGAGTCAAGCTCAAGTCTGAGTAATTTCCATCCTCTAATTGGGCTCAATCAGTTCATCCATGGAGCCATCCCAGTCCACACTTCATTCAGTGCTCTCTGGTCCTAGATGCCATGGCCATTCCAGAGAATTCCTAGGGTTAGGCCTCTTCTTGGTTGGCTGATAAACAAGGAGGACAGAGGGAAGGGGCCAATAACAAATGTCCACTGAGCATCCGCTGTGTAGAGGTGCTGGGTGGGGGAAGGTCGCGGACGTGGGTTCTGCGCACCCGAGGGTTCTGCGCACCGGAGTAGTCATAAACCAGACACGCGTGAGGAGCCATGTGCCGGGTGCTGAGGGGGCAGGATGACCGTGAGACACACAGGTGTGTGGAAGTGAGGCTTTGATCCTGGCTCTCAGGAATGGGCAGAACCCCAATAGGTTGAGAGAGAGAGAGGAGAGAAGGGCTTCTGGGGTGAGGCAGCCCTTGGCAGTGGGCAGACCTGCTCTTCCCAAACAAGGGCTTGCACAGGGGAGGTGACAGAGAAAGGTAGAGAGAGTGGTGTGGAAGAGAGAGTTCTGGAAGCTGGCTGGAGAACCACTGTAGGCTTCTGAGCAGGGCAGGGGATGGGGGAAGGAGGGATGGGAAGGCAGGGGGGCCCAGAAGACTCTTTGCATGTGGGCAGTACCCTTCCTGGGCTGGGGGAGCAGAAGCCTTTGGGAACAGCCATGTCCTGCTCTGTGATGTGTGCCGTTTGGTGGCAGGGACCTGCTCTGTCCCCATTGAGCTGGACAGGGGAGGGTGGCGTCTCTTCGCAGGAACTCAAGGACCAGCAGGCTTCCTGTTTGTGCCATTCTGGTGTGGGTCGGGATGGCCTGAATGGGAACTGCTGTCCCCCAGGACTGCTGGCCCTAGAGACCTGCTTCAGATCAGTCCTCATTTGTAAAGCATCTGCTCTGTGGCTGAGCCCAGGAAGGCACAGGGAGGCAGAGAGAAGGTGTCCTCCGTGGACCTGGGACTCTCAGCTTGGTGGGACATATGGGCAGAGCCAACCCTGGGGACTGGGCTAGATGCACAAGGGTGGCTGGCACCAGGCTGAGGAGAGGGCCACCTCAGTGTCCTTGCTTTGTCCTAAAGTTGGGGGCTGGGCCACAGGGCTCCCCTAAAGCAGCCCCTGACACCTGGAGAAGAGCTGGCAGGCACGAATAGCCCTGAGATAGAGTGAGTAGGTCAGAATGCCTGGGCAGGTCTGCAAGTGCCCCTGTGCCAGGAAGAGAGCCCCGCAGAGGAGCCCACCCACGGGAGCCAGCACAGGGCGCTAGTGAGTGAGCATACATTCTTTCCTTCATCTTCCCTGGTACTCAGAGCACGCCTCCTGGGCCAGAAACTGAATGGTGGCCATTCAGGGGAAGCCCAACAATGCATTGGCCCCTGGTCATCCTCTAGGGTTGTTGGGCTGTGTTTCCCTCTGCGGCCTAGGTTGCCCGCTGAAGAAGGAAGAGAGCCTAGAGAAGAAAAAGTGAAATCGTTTAGCGTGTGAGGCTGTCAGAAAGCCCAGAGAAAAATCAAAACCATCCCAGGGAAAGGCGGCTTGAAATAGAGATGATGTCGGACTGACCTTCGAGTCTGAACAAGATAAATAATTATACAGGAAAGCTTGCAACACCACCCTGCAAGAAATAAAAGCGAGGAGGGACCAGCTGATTGGTCAGGATCCCTGTCAAGAGCGTGCCCTCTTCAGGCTGAAATACGTTCACAGTGCATTTTAAGAGCTGTGTGTATCAGGAGAGGTTCAAATCAACAGACTGCCTACTGTGAAAGTATCTGAAAATATGGAACACGGTCCCTGTCTATGGGAGCAGCAATGACCAAATAAAGCGAGGACCTTACGCAGTCATCTTCCGAGTGAGCAGGCCCATGGTTCTGTCTTACGAGCAGTTTCATTTTTCAAAGCGTTCTGAATTTTCTGAATCCACCCAAGTTCTCTGGTAGCAGGATAATCAGTGTGTGCCTCCTGGACCCTCGGGGGGTCACCAGACCTGTTCTGCAGGGTTTGAGGACAGAGCATTGTCCTTTCGAATGTGGACAATTGGAAGAGTACCATCCACTTGTCATTAATCATAATTCCTGAACTAAGGGCTACAGAACTTGAATCTCGGGGCAAGAACCGCAGTTGTGTTTTGAAGATACCAAATATTACTGAACGACCCCAGCGCGGGCAGAGCGTGGTGGGAGGGTTCCCTCCAGGCACCGGAAATGGTGGCTTCTAAATGAAAGTTCTGCTCTCCTAGCACATGCATGGGGGCTATTTGCGCAGTCAAAATATAAGGACGCTCTTCGGTGTGTTTTTTGGGCTGTGATAAACTTTATGCCTCTTTTAGGAAGGGCCAGCTAGTTTTCCAAACTCTGCCAACACTTTCCCTCCTCGGAGACACACCCTGTCCCCTGCCAGTCTTTGGTGGAAAGCAGGTGATCCGGGGATGCTGAACGCACAGGCCCAGGTCCCTGGAGGAAACGCAGTTCCCCTGAGTTTCTGCGCATAGAGATCAGGGTCTCTCCAAGACCCAATACTCAGGCCTCTCTTGGTCTTGAGAGGAGGCTCCCTGCTGGGCCTGCACTGGGGCTCTCCCGAGGAATGCTAAGTAGCTCCCGCTCATCCGTGTAAACATGGGCCTCCCAGCGTTTCCGACAGGCATTATGTAAAGTGATAAACTGCCCCCAGAAAGGCCGGACCAGCGCATGGGCCCTGTCTCCTGGCCCCAGGGTCCGAGGAGCCCCTGAAGTGTGCTGGCAGCTCCGGCAGACCGCCCGGGCCCCCCGCCCTGTGGGCGGTCCCTCTGGCTCTCCCGCGGAGGCCGCGCAGGGCGCACCCCGGGAAGGCGGCCACACCCCAGGCCTGCCCACGCGCCGCCCTTGGCTGCGGCCCTCGTGGCGGGCTGGGAGCGCGCGGTTCCCTGGGTTAATTAGAAGCCGGAGTCGCTGAGCCCCGCCCGCGGCCCGCGCTCCGCCCGCCGGGGGCGCCCGCCCCGCCGCCCGCCGGCCTTTGATCGCCCGCGGCCCGCGGCCCGCAGCCCGCGCCTCGGCGGGCAGGTGGCGGCAGCGGGGCGCGGCTCGCTCCCCGCCACGCAGCACATCAAGGCCCGGCCGGCCGGCGGGCGCCTTCATTAGCAGCCTGAAATTATAATATTATGTTAAAGAACAAAGCTGCTCCCCGGAAAAATATGTGCTGCATATCTGACAAAGATAAATTGGATTATTCAAAATATTCTTGATGAAATGTTACATTTTGCAACTAATTATCAATCTGTTTTATCTGCAGACCAGCTGGGCATTTTTGTGCATGCAAGACCTGCCTCCGCGATGATCTTAAGATGTCACTGTAGCGTTTACATCTTTTATTTCAAGATTTAAATAACTAGGAAGTAGGTAATGTAATTCACTGCTGAGAAGAAAGGCGAACTCCTTGATTCCTTTCCAAAGCGATCTCCTCCTAATGAACTTCTTTGGACTGTGAGTAATGAGGCTTTATTCAAATAATGTTTAAGGAAGCCTCTGTCAGAGTAATTTCTAAAAAAAGGCGGGGGGACCAATGTTTAATACATTTAAAACATCTCTATTCATATGGTATTAGCACTGCAAGCCCACAGTAGCCCTTGCCAGTGAGACTTCGGTGTTGCTCTTTCTGCTGAACTTGGCCTGGGCCAAGCCCTCCCTGTCCCTGCAAAGCGGAGGCCTCGGCCCTCTTTTTTATCTGGCATTTTCTAGGGCTGATATGTTTAAGATACTCTGGGTTGATATAAATCCTGGCCATGAAGAAGATTCAGCTTTCTGTTCTTGTCTCCCGGTCAAAATCTCTCTCCTGTTCTGATCTATCTTGGGGATTGGGTCAATATAGTTTTCTTGTTGTTTTGTGAGCATTTTATGGTTCGAGGCAGCAGAAAAACAGAATCTGACAGTTTCTAGGCCTTTCACACCTTCCTGGAGGGCAGAGGGTGGCTGGAAAGTGCACTCCACCTTTGTGTTCAGCCGTCAGTCCCTTGTTCTGATGTGGCAAAGGCATTCTCCATTGAGATTAAGGAGAAAGAGTGTAAGCTTTTGTGTACAAACACACACACACACACAAGTGCTTTTGGAGGTGCTCTGGTCTTCACTGAGCGACAGCGACTAGTAGAAGAATGTCCCCACTGCTGAGCAATCTTAGGTCTTCAGCCAGAGAGCGGACATTTTTGGCGACAGTGGCTGGAGAAGGCGGAGGTGGGCTTCGTTCCCACTGTACAGATGAGAAAGCTGAGGCTCAAGGAGGTAGAGCAGTGATTTGCTCCAAGGGACCCTGGGAGGTAGGGCGGGGGCAGGGCTGTAAGCCTCCCGCCCCCCATGTTCTAAGTGCTCCACTTAGACGGATGAAAGATGAATTTATAATTGATGGGAGGAACACGTGGGAACCTGTCAGGATGTGGATTTCCCTTCTCAGTTGAGAGGTCTTCAAAGTGGTTATGAGGTAGCATGCCAAGGAAAATCAAGCAGCCATTTTCCCACTAAAAATGACAGAACATACATCCTTCTTGCTTTTCTCATTGATTTCATTCTGACTGCTTTTCCATAAAATTATCCCCAGACAGGTTTTCAGAGCTGTCACTAAGCCATTTGAAATTTTGCATGAAGCACATTTATGTGTGCATTTCTGGATCTATCTATATAACTCCCCCCCCCCCTTATTTGGCTTGGTTAGAAAATGTCTTTTGTTCAGATTGCAAAGGAAAATTATACCTGATCTAACCCTCTGCCTGATTTGACTCCTGGGTAGTCTATTTTGACATTCTGATATGAATAGTCAAATTGCTGTGCTCGAAATATAGAGGCTTAGCACTGACTGGACCTCCCTAAGTCTGGGCTTTCTGGTGAGAGTCTCATCTTCTGTGTGTAAAATGCCCATTTCTGCCAAGATGCCTCTTTTGTGGGAATCCGTGGTTGTCCTCGATGTGGAGGTGCTGGGGCTCAGGGGAGACCCCACTGGCCTTTGGGGTATCCCAGTCCGTTTCCTGGGACTTTTGTCCAAAGTGACTTTAGGAATTTTTCAGAGGCTGAAAACAAAAACAAAAACAACACCACCAAAGTCTGAATGGAGAGTGTAATTTCCCTGTTATGGAGATAAGTATTTGTAAAGTAGCAAATATTGGGTGCTATCTTTTTTCTAAAATAATTTC
Source organism: Ursus americanus (assembly GCF_024610735.1). Taxonomy (NCBI): domain Eukaryota; kingdom Metazoa; phylum Chordata; class Mammalia; order Carnivora; family Ursidae; genus Ursus; species Ursus americanus. Next base: position 4,486,669 of record NC_142132.1, on the reverse strand, counting down.
TAATCTGAAAATTGTTCCTTTGTATTTTGAAAGCCATAAATGCAGTTTTTATTTTCTCTTCTGCGGAAGATTATTGTGTGTACGTGTAAATTATTCAATTATCTTAACAGCATGTGGTACAAGAAGATGCTAGAATTCTCCTGAAATGTTTGCTCTACCTTTCTCAGTCACCCAGAAAATATCTCTGTTCTGAAGTTGTGGAGGGTACTGTCTGGATTCGCAATGGTACTTTGAAAAATCCTTTAAATAGCCTAGATCAGGAGTCAGCCAACCTTTCCTGTAAAGGGCCAGATAATAAGTATTTTGGGTTTGCAAGCCATACTGTCTGGGTCGCAATTACTCACTTCTGTCCGCTTGAAAACAGCTGTAGACAACATGGACGTGAATGCGAGTGGCTGTGTTCCAATAAAACTTTATTTATGGGCACTGAAATTTGAATTTCCTGTAATTTTCATGTGTCATGAAATATTATTCTTCTTTTCATTTTTTTCAGCCATTTACGAAACGTAATAACGGTTCTTACTTTGTGGGCCGTACAAGAACAGACGATGCCCGGATCTGGCCCACCGGCGGCAGCTCGCCCCACCGCTTGGTTTAGAGTTTGAGGCAGGTCCTCCCAGCTGCTCCGACTCCTTTGCTGCTCTTGAAGGAGTGAGCGCATAATGCCTTTTTTTTTTTTTTGGTAAAAAAAAAATAGAACGTTCTATGAGTTTAAGGTGTACAGTGTGTCGATATGAGCTATGTGTGTGTTGTGCGGTGCTGGTTGCAAAAAGTTCACTTCCTGTCTGTGTCACTTCACATAGTTACAAAATGCTTTTTCTTATGATGAGAACTTCCAAGACCTACGCTCTTAGCAACTTTCCGATTACGACAGAGTCGTGTTAACTGGAGTCATCATGCTGTGTATGAATATCTATGATATTCCCACGACTTATTCTGTAACTGGAAGTTTGTACCTTTTGACCACTTTTACCCATTTTGCCCACACCCCCACCACGGCCTCGGGCAGCCATCAATCTGTTTTCTCTGTGAGTTTTGTTTCGTTTGTTTTTACATTCCACCTGTAAGAGATCATGTGGCATTTGTCCTGCTCTGTCTGGTTTATTTCACTTAACATAATGCCCTCAAGCTCTAGCCAGGTCATCGCAAGTGCAGGATTTTCTTTTGTTCATGGCTGAGTAATGTTCCCTTGTATGTGTCTCTCGACACTCAGCACTCAGCAGTAGGAAGGCCCTCCGGCACCTGGACCTGGCCTCACTCACAACCTTGCACCCCTTTTCACATCAGCTGGCTTTTCTGGGGTCTCACCTCTCTGCTCCAAGTGCTTAGCAGAATATTTCTTCTGTACGTGTGGAGTGCTGTCCCTAAGCGGAATTTTGCCGAGTGAAATGATCTCCAGCCCTTTCCCAGACCCCACGTTAATGGAACAAACATAGAAAGAGTGTCCAGCTTAAGTGTGGAGGCCAGGCAAACTGCCTGGGAGGCAGACAGAAGGGCCAGGTTACAGGGGAGCGAGGGGAAGGGAGACAGAGGAGTGTCTGCAGAGCGAACCTGTGCGTGAGGCCGCATGACCTTCCTGCAGGCTCGGAAATGGTCAAGATGTGCCATAGCTGTGAGGCTCTTGGAGGAGCAAGGCTGGGCAGCCTAGAGCTCCCAGCTCACGCTGCATGTGAAGACTCAGGGACAGGCAAGGGGCACGGCTGTCCTTAAACATCAGGCCTCAGAATGGAGGGGGAGGATGTCGCCGCTCTCGTGAGGGACTCCAGTCAGCTGCCAGTTGGAGGTGATTCCATTACCCTGGGCATTTCCAAATCCACCCCCTCCCCCGCCATGTTCTTCCCTACGTCCTCGACCCTCAGTTGCACTAGGTTTGCTGTCCTTTGGATTTCCACTTAATTTGAGCTTTGAGCCCCCATCCATGCAACCAGGCTCAGAATTTTGGCCCCCTTAGTGGAGGGTGGTGAGGTTGTCCAGCTGACATCCAGGAGTTTCCAGGAGTCTCAGCCCAAGGGGACCTCCAGGAGGGACTGCTCTTCCCCTGTAGCCTCTTGAGAGGTTCCCGCCATGCCAGCCTCTGGCCATCCCCGAGCTGACCAGGCACAGGTGGAGCCCAGCCCATGCTGTCCAATGAGGAGCACCGAGGCACCAACAGTGGATGGTCTCTGGGCTGGGACCGATCTCAGACGCAGACCGGAGCTCAGCCTCTGCCCTTGACCCTGGCTTTGTCTGGGCAGTGACAGGGGCCGCGTCTCCACGCAATGATGGACAGCTGTGATTTCCTGCGAGGGCGTTGCTGGTTGGCAGTGAAATGGGAGACCAGGCTAGACAGCTGGAGCTGGAAGTGTCCCGGGACCAGAGCGGCGCTGAGCCGCACAGCCGCACGTCCTAGGTCCCTGCAGCTGTGGCCATGGCTCCTGCCGTCGGTCTCCTCCGGATGCTGGGCACAGGGGTAGAGCTGTCTATCCGCGTGACAGGAGAAGGCGTGGAGGTGGTGAATGGACCTTCCCAAAGTCACCTCGCTAGGAAGGGGAGGGGGTGGTGCATAATGGGGCTGGGACTTACGGCTCAGACAGGCCCAGGGGACCCACACCCACCAGCTCTCAGCGTGGGTCCCCACTTCTTCCTTTTTGGAGCAGGGATATGATTCTTGCCTCTTCGGGTTGTCCAGGCTGCGTCCTGCCCTCCCGTTGCTCCCCAGGTACAAGTGCAGGATGGAGGGCCGAGGCTGTGGCCGACTCCACCCGCTGCTGCTGTGACGATTTTGGCCTCAGGGACAACGAACCCAGGTCTCAGGGCTCCTCATGGCTGGGACCCTTCTCCCACCTTCTCCTGCCTTCCTCCGAGGCTTGGTCTTGCTCCTTCCTGAACCTTCTCTGAATTTGATCATGTGAGAGTTTCGTTGCTGGGAACACACGGCAGACAAGCAGGCCTAGGGCTGAAGCTGAGAGAACCCGAGGGTGGGCTCCCGAGGGCTCAGCCAGGAGCAGCCCATGCCGTTCTCCCCCATGACAGCAGGGCATGGCGCCGTGCCCAGTGTGCCACCACCTGTGACTCCTGTAACGCTCACTGCACGCCGGCAAGGCGGACATTGTCACTGTTGTTACTAAATCCATTTGTGCCCACTTTTCAGATGAGCAAATTGAGGCTTAGCTAGGATCAATACTGGGCTCCCTTTGCTACTGCTCTAGGGGTTTGCGGACACGTGTATGGGCATCTGTATGTGCTTATGTGTGCAAGCGTGCCTGTGTGCACACATGTGCGTGTTTATGTGTGCCTGTGTGTGTGTGCTTGTGAATCTGTGTGTGCATCTGAGTGCAGGTGTGTCTGTGTGTACACCTATGCCTGTGTCAGTGTGTGCGTGTGTGAATAGGTGTACGCATCTGTGTGCATGTGCACGTGTGTGCCTGCGTGTAAGCATGTGTGCATGTTGAGCGGTGTGCAAGGCCTCGAGGAGCCAGCTCTGTGGCCGCTCTGGTCTGCCTCTGCCAGCAGTGTCCACAGGGAGGCCCAGGAAACTATGGGCCATGTCCTTTCTGAGAGCACAGCTGGCCGGTCAGGGAGTAGAAGGCAGGCAGACCCCCAGGTGGGGCGTGGGGCTGGCCCTGGCTTTGTCTACCTGCCTCGGGTGTGTGGGAACCATCCTGAGGTCTCTCTAGGTTTGCCTGTGCCGGCCCGGCCCTTGGTTGGCGGCATCCAGGGCTGTGCTGGGCTTGGCTGCCTCTGGGCCTGCTGGTGGGAGGGGCCGGGAGCCCAGCAACAGTGGCAGCTCCGTGTGCGAGTGCGAGTGCGGGAGTTTAGGCCTGAGGAGATCTGCCCCGAGCTGGGAGGGCGGGAGAGCGCAGGAAGGGAGCAGTGTGCTTCCCGGCGCCCTTGATGGATCTTCTGACCAGCCCGGGGCCCCAGGCCGGCCAGCCCTCCGGCAAGGAGCCGTCCAGGCTTGCTCGAGTATCCGTTAGCCTCTTGCATCTATTTAAAATTAATTGATTCAGAGGGGAGGGGGGTGGGGGAATGAGATAGGCTGGTGATGGGTATTAAGGAGGGCACGTATTGCATGGTGCACTGGGTGTTATACACAAGTAATGAATCATGGAACATTGCATCAAAAACTAGGGATGTACTGTATGGTGACTAACATAATATAATAAAAAATATTATTAAAAAATAAAATAAAATTGGGGTGCCTGGGTGGCATAGCGGTTAAGTGTCTGCCTTCAGCTCAGGGCGTGATCCCGGCGTTATGGGATTGAGCCCCACATCAGGCTCCTCCGCTATGAGCCTGCTTCTTCCTCTCCCACTCCCCCTGCTTGTGTTCCCTCTCCAGCTGGCTGTCTCTATCCTGTCGAATAAATAAATAAAATCTTAAAAAAAAAATTAAAAAAATAAAATTAATTGATTCATGAATTATCAACCTAATTAATTAACATGGAATTTGAACACGCAGTCTCTCAGTGACACTTCCTTCGTCTCATGTGCTCAACCTTCACGTGTGAGGCTACGGAGTCCAGCAACACAGGTAAAGAGTGCCTTTGTCATCACAGAAAGTTCCCTTGGACACAGAGCAGGTCTCAAGTACGTCCCCACGGCCTGGGTCAGATGAAGGATGGCTGTCGACTCTTTAGGGACCCACTGGCTTTGTTCTTGGGCCCTGTCCATACTGGCACCCACGAGGTGAAGGAAGGCTTTCAAAGCTCGGTGGAGGCCTCTGTAGGCAAGGCAGGCCTCCAGACTTTGTCTGACTTACTGGAGAAGACAGGAGGAACACAGGATATTGTCATACGGCTCTCTTCTCTCGAATATGCCAGTCACAGCCCTCACACTCCACATACATTACTAATAAGCACAGGAGATAATAAGATCATGTATTAGGTGCTGAATGTGTTAAAGCTAATACGTGCCAGACACCGTGCCCGCCCCTGCTCGTCCTCACCTGCTGCCAGGGGTGGGGATTGGGCTCGGACAGCGTGGGCTGCCACCCCGGCCCCAGCCTGTCCCCTCGTGACCGTGGCCGGTGACCATGGCCTCGACCCGGGTGGGGTTCTGGCTCTGAAGCCCATTTCCCAAGCAGACTCTCAGCCCCACATTCCTTCTTTTATTGGGATAATTTTAACATTTCAGCCTGCGGCTTAATACATAGACTCCTGTTTGCATTTATGGTGACCTAGAGACAGTTTTGTAGGAACTGCGATGTGTTGACACTTCCCATGACCTCTGCCATTTGTCTTTGCTCCTCTTTATGGGTCTGCAGAGTCTCTGAATTTTAAACCTCCGCTTTCAACTTTTTAAGCTCTCATTGTTTGGAAAGTTATTTAAGACCAATGGTCCTCGGATATCAGACAGGTTCTTTCTCCTCTGAAGAACTCGACCACAAACCGTTTGCACTAAATATTAGAGCATCTTTACTGCAGCCGTAGAATTGCAAGCATGAAGTGAGCTTCGCATATGGTTTTCCATGGCTGTAACTGTCACTGACACTTTGTGGCGAGAGGTTTCAGTTTAAATCCCTGGTCAGTCCGTGCTTTACTCTCAGGAGAAAATTGAAGAGATCACTTGGAAATGGCTAAATAATAGGAAAAACAAAAACAAAAAAACAAAAAACCCACAACCAACAAAACCCTCTTGGCTCCAGGAGATGTTCTGGAGAGTGGACGGGAGGTCAGTGGAGCGCTAAGTGCCGTCTCCCCCGGCACATCAGCCCGGACAGCGTCCTGCTGAAAAGACGACATGACTACTTCAAAGATGAATTTTGGTGGCCCACCCCGTCGGTTAAAATCCCGGCGTACATGCGGCAACGCGGGGCGAGAGAAGGACTCTCGTTCCGGCTGGTCTCCAGAAAAAGGAAACGAGCTCCGTATCTGCTAAGAGATCAGTTTGCGCCTGATTTGGTTTAAATGCTAAACCCTATGAAATGATCTTAAGCAGAAAAATCAATTTCCCAGAAGTCTCAGATGTACACTGGAACTCTTATATTTGAACTAAATCTAGGTAGAGTTAAATAATTGAGCTTGCTCTCTTTAAGTGATACAAATGTATTTCACGCTACAAGTAACTCACATGAGTGGGGCAGCTCCAGGGGGTCCCCAGGCGCCCGTGCCTAGGGACACAGGTGGCCACTGCCCGAGATCACGCTTGTCCTGACGGGTAGTGCGAGGGCGATGCCGAGTTCCAGGCATCTTCCCATCGAGAATGAACTCTCCGGGATAGACTTGTGGTCAGAGCTGCGTCCTCTGGGAGTTGCCTGCACCGCTGTCAAGGGAAGTGAGGGACCTCCCATGGGAGTGTGGCAGCTGAGAGGCCAGGGAGACAGTCTGGGGACATGCTGGTCCTGAAGGAGCCCAAGAACAAGAAGGTTACTGTTCCTGACCCCACCAGTTTGGTCCTGACTCCCATTTCCTACCTGGTTGACCTGGAATCCACAGCTTCTCAGAGCATCTGTTTGAAATGGGAGTCAATGCACCCCTCTGGCTGTGTTTCTTGACTTCCCCGGGCACTGGGGTACGGCCGCCAACACGGTAGATCGCGTGCCACTTGGAGCTTGTGATCCTGGTGGTGGAGGGAGACATAGAACCGACAGGCTTGCAGAAGCATTGGGCTGTGGAACGTGCTGGAAGGAGGAACACACTTAACAAACTTAGTGCTTCCTAGAGTCCTTGGAGGGGCAGACCACGTTAACACGGCAGTGTGCAGGCGCGCTCCGTGAATGTTCGCTTTTACTGCTCTGGGCTCTCAAGATCGTGGTTATCCTTACGTCGTTACCATCCGCATTGTCTTCATCAGGTAGGGCAGAGGGAGGAGAGAGAGAAGGAAAGTAAGCAATTAGGAGAGAGGGGTGAAGGGGAGACAAAGGGCTGGGGAGGGGTTCGGCATTTCTGTCTCCCATGTGCAGGCCCCTGGGGCTGGGTTTTCTTCCTGTCTCCATCTGCCCTCCGCCCCGCCAGGCTCATCCAGCGAGGCACCAAGGAAGTTCTCTGGGGTCAGAGATGTGTCTCTGGGGTCCCCCTCCTGGCCCTTGCTGCGCCCCCATCTCCCTGCTTAGAGCGGGGGCCAGCCTCTGGCTAGAGAACGTCCCTGCTGGCAGGGGAGCAGTGGGACGTGGGCACTGGCGCAGAGCGGGAGGCGCCCCCAGTGCGGGGAGCGCTGGTACGCATGTTTATCGTTGGATTTAAAAGCTGGCCCTTGGGGTGCATTTACACTGATGCCAGAGTCCCTGTGGCCAAGGCATCTGGACAGCTCTTTTGGTCCCCTTGTTAGTGATCCGTTCTTCTTCGCCGTGTTTTCAGCAGCTGGATGTTTGCCTTGCCAATTTAAACGACGCGGGGCCCGTACCGAAGGCATCGATAACCCGTTGGAAGGATGACGTGGCCGGCGGAGATGTGGCAGATAGAAAGCAGATGAGGGTTACTTGGAGGTGACTCATGGTTTTCGATGCTCACAATGGAGGCTCTGAAATCCAAGCTCCCCCTGAGTTCCAGTGGCCTCTATTTGTTTGCTGATTTTGGCTGCTCTCTCTGCTGTTGGAATCCCCCCGCCCTCCCCGGCAGCAAGGCCAGATGACACACGCTCAATCGAAAACCATGAATCCAAGGATCCAGGGCCGCCGCTGTCACAGCCCCCTGGGCGACCCGGACAGCCTGCTCAGCCCGCGGGAGCGCTCCGTGTTTGCAGGTCTTCACGGGAGGGAGTGGATTCCACGGGAATTCACTTCATTTAGAGAATTCGGCTAATGCAGAATGAGATCACGGGAGACACTCCAGGGTCTGTAAACTGAGGCAGGGGACCAGGAGGGACTGATCTTTTTTTTTTTTTTTTTTGCACATTGTGTATTTGCACAAAAGCACACCCAACGTACTTCAGTCTACTTGGCTGTCAAGCGCACATTTAATTCTTGTCCTTCCTCTGGAAAGTGCTGGTCGTACATCAATACACTTCCATCTTTAAATACAGCCTCTGTGCGAAGAGGACTCCGCCCCCCAGAGGAGGCGCGGCCTTCGTGAGGCGAAGTGCTACCCAGCGGTGTCCGGGTAGATGGGTGCGTTGTCACGAGGGTGGCGCGGAGCGTTCTCTCGTCTGCACCGAGCCGCGGGCTGCCGGGGGACATCGGTGCTGGCTCTGATCCAGCAGGAACGAACGGTGAATAGATGAAGAAGTACATTAGGCTGAACTGCTGACATTTGTATGCAGGGTAGTAAATGTTTGTAGATGAAGAGCAGCAACAGATTTTTTAATAAATGCTTTTGTGACGGATTTTACACTAAATCATTTCTTGACATTTCGACTAAAACCAACAGCTTAGATAATGGATCTGATGTTCATACCATGCATATACTCTGGTTTGATAAGTTCTCCGCTAAGAGAACCTCCATGAAACCGATTCCCTCCAGACCGGGAGAAGATTGTATGTGGAGTAAATTAACGGGGGGAGCTGGGGGGGACCCAGGGGTCTGTGCTCCGGCCCACGCTCTGGATCTGCGCTGAGGCTCAGTGAATGGTCTCCTCGGGTTTTGAATTCGGGTTGGACCATGTTAAATAAACTCCGTGGTAGAGATGACTTCATGACGGTTCTATTTTCTGATGGGAATATTTACTTAAGAAAGCCAGAGACAGAGAGCCTGAGAGGAAAGGAAGGAGTCCGTCAGGCAGCACGTGGAGAGGCCATTTTGAATGAAATGTTGCCCCGTTTTCCCTCTTACCCTGTGCAGGCCCTCCCTAGCCACCTTTCCTCACTAGCCAGCACACAGCAGATGGGGACACATGGCCGACTCCTTGGGGAGGCCCTGCTTCATGGCTGGCAAGCCCTGGCTTCCGGGGAGTTTCTGCCTCCTTGTCTGGCCTTCAAGACCTGGGCTGGCTTTTCTGGGTGTAGATGCTGGAGTGTCTTCCCACCTGCCTCTGGGTATTTCTTCCCCTCCTGCCTGTTGGGGGTTCCCGTTGCCACATGTGTCCCTCCTGCTGTCCTCGGCTCAGCAGACCCTTCCTTGTCCTCCAGCTGGCTCCTGTGCCGCCCCCCGGAGCCTCCCGCCTCCTCCCTTTGCTGCAGGCCGAGAGGGCTCTCTCTCCATGCCTGGGGCCTGAATCTGGAGACTTCCACTTGCAGTTCGTAAGGGGTTTCTCAGAGGAGGGTCTGTGGGTCACCAGACATCAGCAGGCCTGCTGTGTGACCAGTACCAACTCCTGAGCCCAAATCTCCGGAGACAATCTCCTGCAATCCCAGTAGGCACCCCCTTCTGGTGTCCAGCCCACACAAGGCGCCCGGGGTGTGTGTGTGGAATGAATGAAGGGACACCTCGAAGCTTTTGGTCTTAGAAATGCCTCATCTCACATTTTATTGTTATCTTACACATGTCACGTAGTTTTCAGAGACATTAAGTGACCTCCATCCTGATCCATTATGGTGTAATAGATAAAGCCATCCTTCAGAAAAAAATTAAAGAGCCTTGACAATGATAATTGCTGTCAATATCACTCTGGACATAGGCTTGCTGATTGATGAGTTTAGAAAATTTGCTTCTGAAACAACACAAAATAACATGAGAAACAGCCCATGGTTTGGCCAGTGGGGTGGTGTCTGCAGGGCAAGAAATGGCATCTGGGAGGCTGGACAGGAGCTCCCCAGTGAAGCTGTTGGGAGGCACGGTCAGGGCACGCTGCCTCCCGAGCCGGCCGGGGCCCCGTGAATGCTGCGGGGTGCAGATGCAGGGAGTGCCCCGCCGTCCCGGGGACACCATGGGGCTGAGTCCCCAGGGTGGGTTGAGAAATTCCCGGGGCCTGCAAGGAGTACCAGCACCTTCTAGCTCTGATTTCCTTTTCCCGTTTTACATACTCACCCTCCCTGGTGAATAGTCCTTGGCAGGTTTCCCGAGATATCAAATTCCAGGAGAGAAAATACACAGGTCATGTGTAAGGACTAAATAGAACCCTTAGCTGGAAATGACTTTTGTCAGGTGTCTGGGAACCAGCTCCGCCTTCAGCTACGAGTTAATCAGACAGAGCAGCGTGTGAGGAGCGCGGGAACGGGGCCCTGGGCGGCCTCCCGACGCCTCCCTGACTCACCTTGGGCAGGTCACGGCGCTTCTCGGGGCTGCAGCGTTCTCATCTCACTAATGAGGGGCTTGGATGAGCTTGGCCGCGCTGCTTCCAGGCCCGCGAGTGTGGACCTCCCCCTGCCAGCCGTCAGTCCCCGGCGGCCCTGCTCTGCCGCTGGGGTGCATAGTGCTGGGCCCCGCTTAACAGCCTCAGCTGCTGGCGGGGCCGCAAATTCATCTCTGGTTTGCTTTGCATCTTGCTTGGACTTCTTGCTAATCATAGAAACAGGTGAGCTGAGCGGTTCAAAATAGTCACCAGGTAGGAAAGTCTAAATGCTTTCTGTGCTGATTGCAGCAAGCACTGTGGCACGTTGGCAGCACCCAGAGATGCGGGGGGTGGTCCTGCACGGGTGCACGCTGCGGACGTGTACCTTGCGCTTGGACGGGCAGGGCCCTGGGGGCCCTGGGGTAGTGGTTGCTTCTTGGGCCAGTGTGGTGTGTCAGGAGAGGCTTTGACTCTGAGCCTCGATATTCTCATCTGTGAAATGGGGATACCTGTTCCCTTCTGGACTTACGAGGAGCAGTAAAGGCAGTAATGAACTTGGTAAACATCCGCGCGGCACGTAGAAAGGTGCTACCCTCAGCTGTCTGAGCCTCAGGTGTTATTAGCAAGATTCAACCGTGAGGTCTGCAGGTTTTCTTCAGCTGCCTCCCTCCGGTGATGACCTTTCCCCTGGAATGGGAAGAAGATGAGGCCTCTGATTTCGAGGCCCTGGTGGTCTGGCTGTCCTGGGTGACTTCGGTGTGGAGATGGAGTGCTGGCCCAGGGAGGGCAGATAGCATATGGAAGGCTGCAGGAAAGGAGGCAGACATGCCTTTGTTTCCTGGGCGTTTAATCTGGGGACGAGCGGGGCTCATCATTTGTTTGGTGTCTAGGCCACCATGGTTTTAACGCAGGCCATTCATGAGCCCCAAAAGCACCAACAGGAAGACCAACTTCCAGGCTTGCCGGGTGGCTGAGGCCATCACCGACAGTCGCTGCTGCCCCCACCTGGTGCGGCAGCTCCCTGGGGACGGGGACTGTGCTGGCTCCTGCGGGTTCTCAGGTGCTGTTTGTTGAATGAGTGAGGGGCACAGCACCTCTTTGGAGAACACGTCATCCAGAGCATCTCTTCCTGAAAGTGGGGGTCCGTCAGGTCTTGCCCGGTGCCCTTCCCGGCGTGGCTGCGCTGGTCCCGATGTCTCCGAGTCTCCGGGGTGGGGGCGCTGTGTTGCCGCGAGCAGCGTCATCACCTGCTTGTGCAGCCTTCCCGTGTCGCCTGCCCAGACCCTGGCCACGTGCAGTGTTAGGTAATAGCCGTGGTTTTTACACAGCCTCATCAAGCTGCAGTTTACACGGCATAAACGCACCCGTTTCAATGGACACGTCGTGATGTTTAGTAAATTGCAGAGTTGTGCAAGCCACACTACAATCCAAATTTAGGACTTTTCCATCGATCCAAAAAGATCCCAGTTGCTCCTTTGTAGCCACTCCCCACCCCCACCCCAGCCCCAGGCAAGCACTCATCCACTTTCTGTCTCTGTAGATTTGCCTTTTCTGGATGTTTCATATCAGTGGAATCATGCAATATGTGGTCCTTTCCAGCAGCAATATTGGTTCCTCTCCCTCCTGGTTCCTGGCAGGAGACAATTTGTGTTTGGGGTTGGGAAGTCCCCGGGGGCTCAGGGAGATAGCTGCTCTCGTCCACACTGGCTGTAACCACAAACCCCTGTCTGGGCCCCCCACCCCGTGGCCTAATCTAGCCGCTTTCCCATCTGCTCTCTGTGAGCCAGCCACTCTCCATTCTTGTGCTCATCCCTGAGAGGCAGAGCCCTGCTTCTGTTTGGTGACCCACGGAACTTCAAGTCTACGTGCCTACATTGGAGCTCATCTTCCCTCCCTGCCCGGCACCCTGCTGTTAGTGAATAGTGTGACCTTCCCCTGGCGGACAGACTCTGAGGTGGCCCCATGCTCCCTGGCCCCTCCCCTCGAGTGTGGTCAGGGCCTGTGACTGACTTCTGACCATAGCCCATGGCAAAGGCAGGCGATCCCATAGCCCACAGTACAAGCAGATGATCCTGTGACCTAAGATTGTAGCCACCATCTTGCTGGATGGAGTTTCCACTCTCCCTATTGGCTGTGAGGAAACAAGTCGTCCTGCTGGGGATCCTCACATGGCAGGAAACTACACATGCTTCCAGAAATTAAAGGTCACCCCCGGGCAGCCCCCCAAGCCCAAAGCTCCCAGTTTTATAGCTGCAAGAAACTGGATTCAGCCAACAACTGTGAAAGCAGGAAAGTGGATCCTTCCCCAGTCAAACCACCAGATGAGAACCTGTTCTGGTTGGCACCTTGCCAGCAGCCTTGGGAGATCCAAGCAGGTGACCCAGTTAGGCTTTGGAACTGTTAGATAATAACTGTGTGTATTTTTAAGCTGCTAATTTTGTACTGATGTTATGCAGGAATAGAAGACTATTCATCTCCCACATGAGATGGCCATCTCCCGGGCCACACGCCCGCCCCATGGTCTTCTCCAACCCCACTGCCCTGCCTCACTTTATTTTTTATTTTTTTTAAAGATTTTGTTTATTTACGAGAGAGAGAGAGAGAGAGAGAGAGAGAGGAGAAGCAGAGAGAGAGGGAGAGAGAAAATCTCAAACAGACTCTGTGCTGAGCAGAGAGACCAGGGCTCATTCCCATGACCCTGAGATCATGACCTGAGCCAAAATCAAGATTCAGCCTCTTAACCCATGGAGCCACCCAGGGGCCCCTGACCTGCTTCATTTTAGGCCTCCCATTTTGCCCAGGATTATTGCAATGGGCTCCCACCAATCTCCCTGCCTGTGGACCCCCTCCCAACCTGCCTCTCCCCTCCTGCTTCACTCTATGCAGATAGGTCCTTGTGGCACAACAAAGATCTCATCTTGGGCTACAAAGATCTCAAAATCCGGTTTCAACACCCTCCTCAAGCTTTATTTTCTGTCCCTCCTGTTCATATACCTATGTTCTCGCCATGCCGAACGCCTTGGCCATTCTTAGCCCTTCTGGGTTTGTCCCACTTCTGTGATTTTGAATCTGCTGTTCTCCTTCTCTGGAATGTGCTTCCATCTCTGTTCAGCCTGAAAAACTCTTATTCATTCTTCAAAACCCCAGGTTCATTAGCACCTCTTTTTGAAACCTTCCATGGACTCCCTAGAATGAAAAGATTTGGACTTTGTGTGGCATGTTTCTCTTTCACTGATCGTCATACTATATTTCAGTTCGTGTCCCCAGAATGCCCAGCAGAGTGTGGATAGAGATTTGGACTTGGTCTCCCCTAGACCTATAGCCTGACCAACACCTACGGTGTTTCATGAACACTTTTAGAACAAAAGCTGACTGTCTGCTTGAATACATGAGCGGAACCTCTAGCCATGACCACATGTCATGGATGTCCTAAAGCTCCTTGATTTCCAGGGAGTTGGGCTTGTGGGTCAGGTGAGGTGGGACAATGGGAGAGGTGGGTTCCAAATTCAGGGACTCATTCTGGAATGTATTGCTGATCTGAATGTCCCAGTCATTGTTTTATTGAAGTTCTGTCCTGAGCAGGGGGCCTGTGAGACCCATGGTTCCCACTGCTCGGTCCTCCTGATGCCCTCCTCCATCCCTGGCTGGTGTCTCTAACTCATGGAGACCAACCTGATAGGGGTCTCAAACTATGCAGAAAGGATCGGAGATACTTTGGACCCTCCCCTGATTTATCACTACCACTGAAACTGCACCCCCTCGCCCCCAGGTATTCCCCCCACCACCCCGCTGCTGTTTTTGACTCCCTGGCGCTCCTCCCAGCTGGCATACATTTCTTCTTTATTTACCTGCTTGTTTTCTGTTTCCCCCAGGGACAGCCGGAAGTCCTGTGGGACTGGGGGCCGTGTGGGTGTTCCTTTCTACATTTCTGGTGCCTGGAAACATGGGACATTCCGGGCACTCAGGGTCGTCGGTTGAATGAGGTGCAGGGAGCCTGGTCCCCAGAGCCCCGCTCTGCCCGCACCTAGGCTGCCTCTCCTCCCTGACGTTTATAAAATTCAAACCCAGGGAGTCAGCCCTTTGCTTACACCACTTCATTGACTTTCCATTCCCTTAGAATAAAGAAAATAACCCTCACCTCTAAACATTTTCTACTTATCCATTCATCCCAGATTCAAGATTTAAAAAAACCCTTGCTTCTTGTGGAGTGCCCTTAAATTTAACCCAAACTAACTCTAGCCCTAACTCTAAAGTCTAGAAGCTACAATATGAATTTCTCTTCTCTGAGCACTTTTATTTTAGAAAATAATTTCAATCTGTCTTCCTCTGTGATACGATTACAAATATTCGGATCCTGCCAGTAGGCTTTGGTTCATTACAACTTGGGGGCTTAGAGCTTAAAGGGTGATGGTAAAGATGGTATTAGAACCATATGATGTTAGGGTAACATGGTATTTCCCACTGGGTGGCACTGGTGGGGGTGGGGGTCTGATTAGAATCCTTTACCTGGGTGACGACCCTTTGCCATCCCATTCCTGTATGATGATGGATACGGGGGTCATTGACTTTCCAATACTGTTTCTATCAGTTTCGCGTTCTTTGCAGAGGGAGGAGGAAAGCCCCTCCCATCTACTTCTGCTGGGGCTTGTTAAGCCGTGGCCTTGCGGGCCAGCTGACGGGTGGTGAGAAGCAGCAAGCAGCCAGAGGTTTCTGCAGTCAGCGGGCAAGGACAGCCTGTGGCTACTCCAGCCCACCGCCTGGCCGTGCTTCGCGGAGGGTGCACCTTGGCGGAGATATAAAGGCAAATCACGCTTGCATGACAGAGCCCACTTAACTCTGTCTGGCCTGGTATGTGGGGAAGAGGTCAAGGACAAATAGGTACTGGGCCCTGCAGCTGGGCAGTGGCCAGCGTGCACTGCAAGGTGTGGAGGTCAGTGTTTTTCAGGGTGATTTTTTTTCTATCACTCGGTCCGCGGGACAGAATGGGAATGTCCTTCCTGGCTATTTTAGGGAGCACGAGGCGAATAAGACAGCTTCTCCTAAGCCAGCACTGCTTGTACAATAAGTGGCACTGAGAAATGAAAATGAATCTCTTTGTGGCCACCTGGACACTCCCCGAGGACAGCCGTAGGTGGTGTGTCATTCCGTTTTCTGCAGTGGACCACACCCACACTTAGAGGAGGTGTTTCTGGTGTGGGTCAAAACCAAATGCCGCATTCTGTCAACTCCAGGAAGGAAGCTGGTAAATGCACGGGCTTGTCTTCAGTTCCAGGGGCCACGGCGAGTGACGAAATGTGGTTAGGTCCCAATCAAAACTATCATTGAGAACCTGCTGCCAGAGCCAGAGGGGGAGACCTGTGTGCCTCCGAGGGACCGATGTGCCCCTGGGGCAGGGCCCCATCCTTCGCTGGGAGTGACAGGTACGCTGCCACATCTCCGGACGTGGGGTCCAGAATGACAACCACAGCATGAAGGGACTTGGACATGGGGAGGTCCGCCCTCCAGCGAGGGGTCGAGATGCCAGGGCGCACGTGTGTGGAAAGGAGTTAGGTTTACTGCTTGCTCTTCCCTTACAGCCAGGACTTCTCCACGGGTTCTCCAGAGTTTCTTCCCGAACTGCCTTGGCAGCCCCCGCTCTGCGCAGGGATAGCTGCCGGGGAGACCGCCTGGGTTTCCAGGTGTGCCTAGTTCCACCCCTTGAAGCGTGGAAAGGACAGCTGTATGCGGCCCCTCTCGCTCACGCGCCTCCCGTCCTCTCCAATAATGCGTTTGATTTGGCCTCTGAAGGCCTCTCAGATACCCACGGAGCGGAGCTATCAGCGAGCCACCAAGGGGAGCCACCTTTCGCTGCGATGGCCAAGGTAGCTCAGGGGCTCCGGAGGCCACGCTGAGCTGAACTGCTAATTGCCACCCCTCAGTGTCCCTGTGATTTCTGCCAAGCCCTCTGGTCAGCGAGCGCTCCGTGGGAAGTCCAGGGTTCCATCTTTACTTTTACGGCACCAATTAACTTCCTCTGCCTATTCTTCTGGGTTCGTGGAATTACTCTGCGCTCTTTGCAAGGATGTTTAGTAATTCTCATCGACTGTCGAGGAGCCTGCTGGGACACTGCCAACTGATCTTAACAAGCCCACTTACTGCAGGATTTCCCACTGCTTTCCTGGGCTAGGAATTCCTTAACCAAAGGCACATCTCCCAGGAGAACTTTGAGAAGGTGCCTCGTTATGAATATTTTGATGTTGAAAATGTTCAGTGCACACGTTGGTTGTAAAGCCGGCCAGTGTGTTTGGAAGAACAGGGTGGGCCTTGGGCAAACTTGGAGCAGGGTGGGATTCTGATGCCGCCCCTTTGCCTTTTATCCTTCCCTCTTCTTTCTTCTTCCAGAGCACCCTGGGAACCCCGGCCCCAGCTGCTCACCGCTCCTCCACGCGGCCACACTGAAAGCTTGCACGCTAATTGGTGATTAGGCGCTAATGCATGGCGATTGTTGGCTTGTTTCCTCTCCTGGATAACTTTTTCTTCCTTTTTATATTAGTTAGACCCTTTCATGTCTTAACAAGAAGGGCCAGCTTGTGTAAGATTTCAGGAATGGTAGGTGGGCGAGATCTGAACTTCTGGCTCCCCTCCCAGACTCACAGTCTGGGCGACCATGTGTGCCGTTCCGAGCTGTGACTGGCCCTGGGACCGGCGGTAACAGTGCTGTTTGAGAGAGACGGGGTGCTGGGGGACACCTCCCTGGTCCTGCCTGCAGAGTGTCCGAGGGGAGGAGGGTCTCAGGATGTTGTGGGGCTCCGCGGGGTAGCGGAGGGTGAAGCTCATGTGTGTTGCATCTGGGCACCCAGGCTGACAGGAACACCTACAAGGTCAGACTCTGTTTGGGGCATTAAGTACGTGGAGGGAGCTCCTGCTGGAAACACACCCAGTGGGAAATTAGAATTTGCCGTCAGGCACGCTGAGGGGTAATCAGCTGTTACACGAGGAGTCTTGATTATCCGAGGGCTGGTGAAAAGATTTAGGAACAAAATCAGTCCCAGAAATGGGGAAGAGGGACGCTTACAAATTCACCGTGGGGTTTGATTCTGAGAACAGATCCATTTTCATCTTCCAGATTCCCCGGGCATGGGAGAGAGACCACTTGGAGAAAGACCTTGTTCTTCGGAGAGACAGACGGTGTGTTCTGGGTTTAGCGAGGCCCGGTCGGAGGGCACCTGCTGCGGACACGGGGTTGGTCTACACCTGCGCCGTCCAGGACCATAGCTGTTCACACACTCAGCCCCCGAGCACGTCCAGTGTGGCCAGGGTGTCTGAGGAACTGCATGTTTCCTTTCATTTACCCTGAATTATTTTAAATGTATCTGCATCCTCACCTGCGGCGGAGAGCGCCCAGCAGATAGGGCCTTCCGGAGCAAGGTGTGCAGGGGGTGGTGGGCGGGGCAGGGGGTGGGGTGGGGGGGCGGAGGGCTGAGAGGTGATCTGGAGAGGTGGAGGGTGCTAGATGGAGAGCGCGTTGTGAGGCTTGTGGGCACATCGGGGCTTGGCCCTGGGGGTGATGAGAAGCCACAGAAGGGCTTTCGTAGAGAGTAGTGCACTCGGACTTAGAGCTTGAGAGACCCCCTTCTGTGGTCCATGTTGGAGTAAGACTGGGGCAGGAGGGCAGCCAGAGAAGGTTGGGGTGGATGTAAATTCACATACCTAGCTAATGGTGTATAATTACGAGGGATGCTTAATGCCAGGACCGGGGCCAAGCACTCCACTCTGATAATCATACCACTGATAGAAAAATATCCCAAAGGGAAAGTTCTCTGGGCTTTGCAATCATGCCACTGGCTGTTGAGAGAGAAGGACAAACAGAAAATGAAGACACCTCCGTGCCCGGCTTGCAGGTGGGGGTAGAGTTTTTCTGAGAGAGAGGGAGTCTGGGCCAGGAGCAGGGGGACACATGTGTTCCTGGGTTAAGTCAGACTCGGACTGCCGCCCTCCCTCAGGTCAATACATCCACCGGGGACTGCAGGGGAAGAGCCAGGAAGGGGGGCTTCTCGGAGACGAGGGGAGGATGAGCCTGGACCGGGGCAGTGACAGCCAGCAGAGGTGACTCTCCTTGCCTCGCGGGTGTGGCCCAGTCCTTCTGGCACTGGTGGCGAAATGGAGGTGTCCAGGAAGCAGAAAGGGGGCTGGCCACACCACATGGTGACGGGAAGAGCTGGCATCCATGGGACAGTGCTGTGATCTAGGAGCCCGCATGGGGAGGGACTCTGAAAACTGGCGTGGCCACTGACTAACTCATGAAGTTACTATTTATTTCTTGCATCTGTTTTTAAAAAGTGTTTTCTGCTCTATGTTAAAAAAAAGAAAAGGCACATCATTTGAAGAAACCCAGTCCTGTCTGCATTTATCCTTCCTGACTTAGCCTAAAGAGATAGCCCTGTCCGTGTGGGAAGCTTTAGCCTGCAGAATGTTCCCCACAGGTGTGCTTACCTGAACGCGGGGCAAGGGCACATCGGGGAATTACGGGGTGCATCGGGGCATTACGGGGTGCACTGGGGAATTACGGGGTGCTACAGTCCGAGTCCTTTATGTGATGGTGCAAGAAAATATTCAGGAACTTGAAAATTGTTCAGATTATGTGCATAAGTGAAAAAGGACAAGTTATAAAATAGTACATAGAGTTTACCCACATTTTTCTTTTAAAAAAGTTGATATGTTCATGGAAAAAATGAGGATAATATAACAAAAAAAAAAAAAAACTGGTTACTCCGGGAAGTAGAATTACAGGTGTTTTAAAATTTCCTTTCTTTCTTTTGTTTTTATGAATTTTGTACAAAAACATCCACTGCTGTAAATTAGAAGAAATATCTTTCTGTTTTTACTGGACGAATGGAGGGGCAAGGTGTCATGGAGGCAGGGGGAGGCAGAGAGGGCTCTGCCCTGGAACGGGGCTCCATCTCCCCGGAACTCAAGGTAGTAGATGGTTTTTAGATGTGAAAACATAGGAGGGCTGTTCCCAGTGAATCCTTTGTCCTCAATCAAAAAGGCGTTTTCGTCCTTCTCAGAAAGCAAAGCGCAGGCTCTGTTTGGTCCCGGGCATTGAGCTGGCCTTGTGGCAGGGGCCCAGTGGGACCGTGCCTCTGTGAGCAGTGACTCTGACTCCCGAGCACTCAGCCGAGAAAGGCAACTCGTGCCCAAGCCCGGATCGGTGAGATGCTGTCCGAGGGTGGCCGTGCAGAGCCCCAGGCCCTCCCGGTGACAGCAACTCGCTGAAATGGGATTGCCCACTCAATTAGCTCGCAGGATTCCCACTCCCAGGGGTCCCGACTGTCAGACAGGATCCACAGGAGTGTGATGAAGGGCGCATGTCATTAGGACCCAGGCTGGGGCAGGGCCCCTCTGTAAATGGCATTCATAAGCCAGGCAGACGCTGGGCCAGAGAGCTGGGATCTCGAAGACGGGGCAGTTAAAGGTTTTTTAATTGGATCCCTACTCCCTTCTGGCACAATCATTTGGTGATGGGTTGGCCTTCCATTAGAGAAAAAAAAAGAAATCTTTAGATATGGTGTTATGTTCTAGGAAAGCCCCACATGACCGCTGTTCCAGTCCTGTGCCCACGGCTGATTCTGGGCATTGGGGTGCTTCCAAATCAGACCACTCTGGAATGATCCCAGTGGCTGTTTCCAAACGTGTAGAGACATGAAGCTCGGGCATTGGAGGATGGTGGTTTCCTGGCCTCGCCAGAAAGTTTGGTGTTAGCTGTGGGCTGTTTTCCTTATTTTGTGCTGAGATCCGTATTTTTCTGGGTTGAGAGATACACGTTTTTCTTCCAATAAAACAGTCTGCCATTTAAAACCGTGCCCGCGTGGATGCAGAGTTCATCTGGCATGCGCTCCCCGAGGGGTCTGCTCTCCGTTCAAGGGGCAGGGGCTCCTGCCCCCACCCAGAAGTTAGGCTGCTGTTTTGCTGCCTCTTATGAATTATTTGGACTTTATCTTTAATATATATTCAGATGTTGATCTTTTCATGTATTCAGAAAGGGCTTTTACCTTCCAGACTCCCTGCATGGGATTCTGGGATTCTGGGGAGCTAACCGCGGCCGCAGGCGGGGCCTCTATGCGTATTTGCCGTGTGCACTGTCGTGGGTCTTGACTGTTCGTGTTTTTCCTAGGAGTTTTTTATTTCTTTTAGAATGACAAACTTAGAATTTCGGGTTCAAGTTTTTGTGGTATGTCTCCTCCCCCAACTCCTCCTCTTCCTCGTCTTCCTCTTCCTCCTCCTCTTCCTCTTTTTCCCCCACCTCCTCCCTCATTGTCTCTGTCTCTCTGCCTCTCATTAGCAAGAACTAATGCGGTTGGACCTGGCGTTCACGGTTGCAAAGGCCCTCAGGAGGAACGGGGCAGCTGTGGCCCATGGCAACGGGCACCACAGTGGTCTGGGGCCAGCTGTTGGTGTGCCGAGGCATTTCCAAGGCCCCTGTGATGCCACGGGCAAGGAAAGAGTGATGTGAAGATTTTGGAGGCCAGCAGGTATGTGCAGGAGAGAACTCAGGAACCCGGGGAAGCGACCAGAGCCAGAAACGGTCCGGGGCAGCAGCCACACGGCCATGTCCCCACACTGTCCCCACAGACGGAAGCCTTCGTTTCGGAAACAGAGAGACAGGAAGTGAATGTTTAATACTATGGTCCACGCTGTGGTTTGAACCATATAGAATTAATGTGCCTCTGCAACAAATACCATTAAGATTGAGTATTCTTCAGAGGGCTGGAGAATCAGGGGAAGAAGGAGGGATGCAAGGCCTTTCTCTCGGCTCGGCGGGAAAACAGAAGATCCCTTGCATATAAATCAGCCAAACTGGGGGAGCAGGGAACACACTCCCGCATCCCAGAATGTTTCTTCTGTGTTTGCAAGTATTCTGTGATCCCAAGACCTCAGACAGCTGCTTGGGTGGAGAGCACATCTTCCCGAACAGTGGAAGTCATGAGGCCCTGACTTCCTGGGTCCCTGCAGGTGGGCCTGAGCTTGTCTGGTTCTGGTCATAGGTGACATTGGGCTTCTGCTGACCATGACTCGTGGTAGCTGGTGTTGAGGCAGCAAGTACCAAGCTGTCCTGCCGCCACGCCTCTCCTCTCCGGAAGCTGGGCTGTTCCCTACCCCCCCACCCCCCACCACTTGGTTCTGCCACAGCCCCTCCTCCTCTTCTGCCTCCCGTCTCTCCCTGCGCTGTCTTGCAGAAGGCTGATTCTTTCTTGTTTTAATATTTTTTAGAAGGAGAGCAGTGGCATCTTCTAAGACAGGGGTTGTTGACTGATCTACTGATACCAGGAATCAAGCCTATCTTCAAAAGCTGCCTTCTCTGCGTGGGGGGGTTTTCTACACTTGGAGCCACAAAGCTGGCATTGTTTTGAGAGGGTTAACTAAGATTAATGAGCAAAGAAACACGAAACCATAAAGGATCAGCGTTTCCAATCAATGCTGAATAAATTTAATGTGCATTCCATCTGCAGTTTCTTTGGCGCAAACATCCAGACGCCGATTCTGAAAGGTTTTGCCTCTTTATGTTCCTGAATAACACACGAAGACAAAAACGGTGTGTAGCTCTGGTGTCATAGCGCTTTATTTAAGGTTTATACTGCAGTCGATGCATCGATCAAGAGTAATTTGTAGAATACAGAGGTGTATTTAATAAGAGCTGGACAGAGTACCACAAACCTTACTATTCCCAAGACTTTAACATTGTGAATTGCAACTTCAGCATCTGATTTGGGAGGGGGAAGGAAGGGACAAGTAATTGTGGTAGAATAATGGAGACAGCAGAGCGAGAGCGCTAATACCCACCGAATGCCCAAGTTATGAAATCAAGGAGCATCTCCGTGGGTGTTCCGAGAGGACTTCGTGCACCAGCTTCTTCCAGAATGTGTATTTCAGGAGTGTGTAATCACTGGTTCGGGGCGGGGGGCACTCGGAGCCTCTGTCCACTGTGTTTCTGACATTCGCCCTGTACCAGCAAGAGAACATCTCTCTGTTTGATCACCCCCAGATTAGCCTACAGTTGCCTTCTTCCTTCCGACATTTGAATAACAAGCCTGATGAAACCACTTAACTCCCTCCAATTACAGGTGCCAAGTGGGGGTACAAAAAGGAGAGGCCTTTTACATGTGTGAATGGTTTCACAGTCCAGTGTCATAATCAGATTCGAGAAATTGAACTTGCAGAAAGTTTGTGCTAGCCTTGTGGATTTTCATTTCAGATGTTGTCAACTCAAGGGCATTTGGACCAATCAATATCTGTCTGTCTTCTCGCACATAGAAAGTTGGCTATTAGAAAAGAGAGGCTTACAGCACACTCAGCCAATACCATTAGCCCTAGCCTTAGGGCAGTTCTGTCCATGTGCCCGGGTAGGCACCTGCCCCCTCCCCTCCCCCACCATTAGGGAGGCCACTTGGGATGTCATTTGGACAGAGCGGGCAAAGAGCACTTCTTTATTCTTTCTCTTTTTTACACCCAGACTCCCCCAAAATCAATAAATCTGTTCTTTGCTTATTTTCAGAACTTTACTTCAATATAAGCAAGGACTTTCCTTCCAGCAACAAACTTGACTAACACCATGTCAAGCTTATGTGTGTGTGTGTTTTCTTTCTCTGTTCCAATTTGAAAAATAATTGGAAATAATATCTGATTGATGTTCTCTCTCTCTCTTTTAGCTAAAGATTTCCTCGATGAAAGACCTCGATCCATGGCTGTTCATGATTCAGCACTTGATTTTCTGCTCCAGGTGTCCTGCTACTCCGAGGCATTGTGGGAAATTAAGGAGACGCAGTATTGTTTCTTAATCAGAGAGAACTTTATACAAATTGTGTTCATTGACTGCTGTTTTGTATTTCCTTGGTACTGATGCTTTTCTTGTGATTTTTGTTTTGCACTGAACTGCTCCCTGACTGAGAGAAAGCCTGAAGCGGTTAAGATACCAGGAAAGGGAGAATTGAGAATTGGTTAGTGGAGATTTGGAGTATCTCCTGGCAGGTCTTAGAATTTTGTTCAGTTTATTATGATATTCATGTCTTTCTTTTCCTTCCTTCCTTCCTTCCTTCCTTCCTTCCTTCCTTCCTTCCTTCCTTCCTTCCTTCCTTCCTTCCTTCCCTCTTTCACTCTCTCTGTCTCTCTGCCTCTCATTAGCAAGAACTAATAAGTTGGACCTGGTGTTCATGGTTGCCAAGGCCCTCAGGAGGAACGGGGCAGCTGTGGCCCATGGCAACGGGCACCACAGTGGTCTGGGGCCAGCTGTTGGTGTGCCGAGGCATTTCCAAGGCCCCTGTGATGCCACAGGCAAGGAAAGAGTGATGCGAAGCCTTTGGAGGCCAGCAGGTACGTGCAGGAGAGAACTCAGGAACCCGGGCAGTGACCAGAGCCAGAAAAGGTCCGGGGCAGCAGCCACACGGCCGTGTCCCCACACTGTCCCCACAGACAGAAGCCTTCATTTCGGAAACAGAGACAGGAAGTGAATGTTTAATACTATGGTCCAAGAAGATGGCATTTTCTGTGATTGGAACCATATAGAATTAATGTGCCTCTGTAACAAATACCATTAAGATTAAGTATTCCTCAGAGAGCTGGAGAATCAGGGAATTCAAGCAGGCTTGCTGGCTGGAGCCAGCCCGCTGATACCTGACCCATCTGCAGACAGAAAGGGCGTGCTCCCTGGTAAAGACATCTGTTGGCAGACAAAAGTGAAGATGTGAATTTCCTTTCAATTTCCCGAATGAGCACAATACTTCCAGTTCTCTGTTTTAATGTGACTCTGGATTGCTCTTTCCCTGACAGTTGCTGTAGAGATAGCATAGGCTTGCTGCATGGCACAGAGGTATTCTTTATTTCACTGTAATTAGCAAGGGTAATTTTCTGGCATGGCTCCGGAATGGTCCATGAGGGGTTTTCCTATTTGAAAGCAGAGGAGAGCTCAAGGTGAGGTGCTGAGCTGTAGCGAGAAAGACCAGTTCGAGTCTGGAGCTAGAAGCAGGAGGCTAGGATTTCCGTGGGATCACAGCTATGGGGTGGCTCAGGCCTCTGGGCCAAGGTTCTTACTGGGCTCCTTCTGATGCTTCTCCTGGGGTGCTGGTCGGGATGGGCCCGCAGGTTCTGGAAAGTGGATGGCCTGTCCTGCTACGTAAGGTATATGCTCTTCAGAGGGCTCCCTTGAACTGTTCCTCTTTTTGAATGAGAACGTAGATCCTTCATTCAGGGCTTTGCTTTATTGGCTTGACGTAATGCTCATCAGTCGTTCTTGTGCTGTAATTGTTCGTGTATGTGCCTATCTCTCTTACCAGACGGTAAAGAAATAGCTCGTGTGGGGTTTTTATTCATTTTTGCATCTTCGATATCTGCAAGAGGACCGTCCAGAGACATCACTCACACACGTGAGGATAAATATGTCAGCGAGCACACTCTTTATTCCAACCGACTTTTTTATTTGTTTGTTTTTGGATAGCAAGACGTTCTCAACAAAGGAAGCGGGGTGCTGGGTGGTGAGACGTGTCTTGGCATACAGCTCCCTGCTCCACAGACCAGACTTTGCATGGTACTTGTCCAACATGGAACCCTGATTGAGAGCCTGCTTGCTGGCCTGCATCCGAAGGCACACTACACCCCGCTCTCACATCCATACATTCCCCCCTGAGGTAAGGGGCGGGAAGGGCACCGAGGCTGGGCCCATCATAGTGCCCCTTCTTCTGTGCACATCGTTGGTCTCCATGTGGTCAAGTGGCAAAATCGAATCTAAGTCTAATCAAAGCTGAGAGAGTTAAAGGAAATCTTTTCTTCCTAGTTGTGAAGTGCGGTGATATGAACTGGAAGCTTCCGGAAGCCCTGGTCTTAGCCTCAAAGAGAAGTTCAGCTGGGAAACCAAAGCAACCTGAGCAAAAGCAGGTATGGCTCTGGGATCCAGCTGTCCCCACCCAACTCCCTATAACTCCCTGATGGGTGCATCAGGCAGCCCTCCATTCTCCCCAGCCTCTTTCGGTTCTGTTTCTGTCATTTGTACCAAAAGAGCCTTGAGAAGGAATGTCAAGATTCCATGGGAGTTTTGAAAGTCTGAATGTTTGAGTCCTCGCTTTTCAGATTATTATTCCTAAAAGAAGGGGGCTTCCATGGTCCAAAAGATAAGGAATTTCTACAGATGTCATGTGGTCTCTTTAAGAGATTTAAATAGGACAGTTTTTCAACATGTTTAAACTACTGTTCCTTCTAGTTATTCACTTTCAAATGTAAAATGTATTTACGGTTCTTGGCAAGTAAGAGACTATTTATAGTAATTGGTGACCTGTAAGTACATTCTCCGTAATCCTTTTTCTCTAGATAAACACAGGGCTTCCTACACCTTAGAGGGAAATCACACTTGTGTTTTTATATGGATTCCTCCTTTGTGAGTAAAATGAATGGGTTTGGGAGCAAAAATTGTCTATTCTTCAATGACCGCAATGCTGAAATCTTTGTTTCCAACTGCACTTGTATCCCACAGTACTTTTTAGCGGTAACAATGAGGTCCAGTTAAAAAAAATAATGAAGCCATCATCGTGTTCAGGACTGTCAGTTGGAAGCTCAAAGCAGGGAGTTTTGGGTCTTACCTACTGTTTCTTTTCCTTTACAACAGTTCTGCAAATTAGACTCTCTGTAAGTGCAGTTTTCTTTCTGTGCAACTGAACCTATGCTGCAAAATGGGAAGATTTTAAGTTTAAAAGTAGAGTCACATCTGAAATAGCTGCACGAGTCCACCTTTGGACCAAGCATGAGAGGTAACATGAATGTGCTTGGTAGACCTATACTTTTTGTTTGTTCAGGATCGTTTTCTTTGAAAAAACAAGCACTTTTTCATTCTAAAGTGGTCTTGCTCAAATCCTGGGGGCCAGCTGACACCTCCTCTTTCTCCCTTCTAACTTGGGAAGGCCAGCATGCGCACTTGACCTCCAATGCCCAGAGCACCCTTCCAACAGCATCAGTGATCGTCTCGAGAGTGGGATCAAGATCCCCGGGCCACAAGGAGCCCTCTGGGCTTGCGCTGGAGCTCTCAGGAAAGGAGCTCACTTTCCCTGTATGGATCGGAAGTTTAGAGCTATAAGGACCAAAGTTTAGAGCTATGACAGTATCTACCTGTCCCAACCCAGCCGAGTCCCAACCCCTCCCAGTGTTGCCCGCTCCTTCCCACCGACTGGAAACCTTGCATTTAGCCATCTTCTCTCCTGGGACCACCCAAGAGAGAAAAAGAAAAATTAACAGGACCTGCATGTTAAGATGGATTTAATATACTGGAGGATGGAGTTTTTAACCCGACATGGTTGGGCCTTGGGTTCCAGTCATGGAGGAAGTGGATCCTTCCACTGCCCCTGGTCGTTCCACATTATTTGAGGCAATGGATTATCGTTCGTGCTTAAGCTAGTCTGAGTTGTGTTTCTGTTACTTATGACCCAAAGAGTCCTGGTGGCTATAGTGTGAAAGTGTAGAAATGAGGAACTATTCTAGTTTTTAACCTAACTTCTGTCAATGTGTCTAGACATGCTATTTATGGGTCTGGGCTAGTCTGGGAAACTGTGTTTCTTTGTTTGGGCCATGGGTTTCAGACACTCTCTACTTGTTGGCTGTAGGATGCCCTGCATACCTTTAGTGTTTTGTTTGTTTGTTCGTTTCCCCTAAGCAAGTGGCAGATTCAAACGGTAGGGTTAGCTTTGTTCCAGAAGCATCAACAGTGCATTGGGGACCCTTGAAGATCGTAAGATACACAGAAACATTTAAAACTTTCAGGGGAAATGATAAATGGATTGAGAATCTGAGTCAGGCTAACTAAAGCTGACATTTAGTGGGAGAAAGTTATAAAAAACTGCCGTACAACTGGAAGCAGTCTTGAGTTGGGCCAGATTTGTCATTTGGCTTAGAAACAGAAGGTTCCTTGAGTTCTGGCAACATGGAGTCTCCTACTTGCAGAGTTTGTAAAGCCAGGGAGATATATGGCCTGCGCTACCCACGAAGAACAGAGATGGTGGACTTTGGCCATGTTCCTGGGCATTTCCACATGAACATCTGCCCTGTTCCAACCTCCAGACCTGGTCTTGTCTGTCACAGGCTGGAGAGGAAAAGTGCTGCCCCGGGAAGGACCTTACTATGGAAGGGAAGGACGTGGATGGAAGAGAAAGGAGGATGGTGGACCGAAGACACACCTGAGCTGGTTATATTTCTGAGATCAAAACAAACAAAAACAACCACTTTCTCCACTCTTGTGATTCCTGCTTTTTAAAGGTTAAAAAGCCCAGTATACAGAAGTATCTTCATTTCAACCATGATTGACTTTGTATGGGACAGGCTGCTCTGATTGGGAGCAAGGCTTCACCATTTTGGGCTTGGCTTGCCCTCCTGGCCAGCTCTGCAGAACAACCGAATCTAACAACTGACCAGTGTCATGGGAGGAAAGGTCTGGAAAAGTGTAAACAGGAACCAAAGCATAGAGGGCAGCAAAGCAACTCTCTAGCCATGAAGTTACAAACGCTATGAATATGAAACTCAGCCAACTGGTCACCTCTTACGATTATTTCTGTGATGTCCAGAACCCTGACCTGGAGCAGTGGCTGGTTTTTCAGAAATAATATATTTCATTTTAAGATGATTGTAGATTCCCGTCAGTTGTAATACACAGCACAGAGAGATCCTGTACATCCTTCACTCCCATCTCCCCGCGTGGTAACATCCTGCACAGTAACTGTATCGCACCCGGGATATTGACATTGATGTAATCCCCTCATCCTATTCAGATTTCACTAGTCTTACATGTACTCATGTTCCACAGATTTGTGTGACCCCCACTGCAGTCAGGACCTGGAGCAGTTCTACCACAAGGATTCCCCTATATCGAAACATTTAAATTTTTCAGCGTTTTTGTTGAGGTTGTTAAATATGATTTATCATTGTTTGGAGCCTCAATGTTTTCATGAAAGACAAAGGGAAAGTAGGATTCCAGGCACCAAAGTTTGCCTTCAGCCCCTCTTGGGATCCCCGTGGGACACTTGCCTGTGGTTTCCACAATTAGGCTCCTCGAGGCGGCTGCGGAGGGATGCCATGTCTGGGAGGAATCGTCCTTTCGATTTCTCTGCACTGATCTTCCTACTCACTGGTCATTATTCTGAAATGAAACCACGCGCTCTTCATGTTGAAACGCCAATACCTTTCCCCTCAGCCGTGCTCCTCGCCTGTCAGCTCATTTGGTCGCAGCCTTCTCACATTTACTTAACTTGATGTATAGGACTAATGGAATATAATGAAAATTCTTTGCAAACGATTGATTTTTTTCTGCATGCATCCACATGGTCTACAGAATATAGTTATTTTTAGTCTGTGCCATTCTCTGGCCATATTTTCAGTATAATGTTATCATGAAAAAAGATCATGGATGTAGTAAGGGATTCTAAAATTCAGTGCATCCCTAACAAGGAAGAACTGACTGTTCTGTTGACAGCCCTTTCCAGGACCCTGTCCTGAAGTCTCCTTCTTTGCACGCCACAGCCACTTGGCGCATCTGAATCTCAGTGCCCCGTGGACCAGCTCTGCACACTCATCAATATGCCATAGCTTCCTGACCCTCAGGATTTTCACATAAAATTACACAGGTCTTGTACTATTATTATAAGTATTCAGTGAGCTAACAGACACAGACGAGGTCCTTCATAGATGCCAGTTTTATTTTTAGTCATTTGTCAATGAAGAAGCACCTTCTATGGGCCAGGTATTTGCCAGATGGGAAGGGTAGAGAAATAATCAAAGTATCCCTACCCCCAAGACAGGCACAGTCCGGTTGGTTTCAACAGTTGTACTAGCAGTGTTCACTACTCTGATAATCATTCCCCTACAGGGAGTCCACGCTTGCTGGGAGCCAGGGAAAGTCTTCCTTGAGCTGGTCATTCTTGACTTGTTTGGATCTTGGAACACATGTTGAAGGACCCAGGCCCTGAAAAGAGGGAAGGGCATCTGAGGCAGAAAGGAACACATAAGCAAGGTCCAGAAATGGGAGAGACCTTTGGCACACTCAGAAGTCCTGTAGGGATCAGAGACAGTGCAGGAGAGTGGAAGATGATGTATGGGGGTGTCAGGAGGAACCAGAGGCTGAGGGCTAAATGGACCTGCGAAAGCTGCACTGCTCAACGTGGAGGCCTGAGTTCTGGGTGGCAGAAAGGTGCACGGACAGAGTTGAGATCTGGCATCCAGGGTGATGGGGTTTGGAGCCAAGACCTCATATGTCTTCTTGAGGCCCTGAGCGGGTCAGAAGCCCTCCCAGCTCCAGACCCCTGTCCCCTGATGCCAGCCTCCCCTTGCCACCAGTGAATGATGGAGCTTTGGGCAAGTCACTTAGTGAATTAGAGACTGGGTCTGAAACTCCTTCCAGAGCTAAGATTCTTCACATTCACAGCGGTCATACCACTAGGTGAAAAAGTCAAGAAAAATAGATGTTTTCTGTTGCTGTGAAAATTTTGTTCCGTGCCAGGAACCGTGCACAGTGGGGTCTAGCACGGCTCTTGAAATCTAGCTGTCTTCTCAGACCAGACACATTCTGTTTGATTACGGCTACTGAGACCCCTTCATTTTTAATTAATTTGTCATCGAGGTAGGGTTGGGGTTCACATAAGTGGGAAATCCGGAGTGAAGGTTGCCATTGCTGACAGTAAGTGCGGCTTGTGTTTGGGAACTTCCGGCGCCTGTGTTACTTGATCCATTTGAGAAGAGACGCTTTTCCATTCAGATGTGCATTCACACTGTGTGTAGATTGAGGGATTCGCCCCTCCCACGGCGGCCTCTCCCAGGATGACCCTCGGACAGAGCTTTGGCCGGACTTGGCCCAGGGGTGCTTGGAGGCACCACCGCAGCCTGCTGGGCCGGCTGGTGCCTGGCATGTCCGGGATGGGCCTCCCTGGTCAAGCCTGGGAAGTAGGACACAGGAGTTCTGCTGACCACCTCTCCCGTCACTATCTTGCTGTGGCTGACTCTTCCTCCTATTCCTTCACCGTGTCTGTTTACCTATGTGCCTTTCCTTCAGACGCTACGGCTGTAAGAGCGGGCCTGTGTTTTGATGGCTGCTGATAGCCAGCTGAGCCATGCTCCACACCAGCAAAGCATAATTAGGAGAAGTCAGTATCCCGGCCGAGGCCAGCCAGCACCTGCAGCCTCCTGCTGTGGCCTTCAGTGTTGAGGCTGGCATGCCCAGAGATGTGCAGCTTATGGTCTGGGAGGAGCCGAGTGGGCTGGACCAGCCTACCTGGTACCCACCCCACCGAGCAGTGCTCAGGAGCCATGAGACCCAGGGTGGCTCTCTGCGTAGCCGGTCCAGTGTCTCCCACTTTGCAGGGATGGGACTGCTTTGGATAGATCGCATCATCTAATGAGCTTTATGATGTTTGGCATGTGATCTCCATCTGTGAATCCATTGCAGACCCAGAAGATGTGCCCTCCATGGACCTGGGAGCCTCATAGCACTTCGTTTGAGAAGTGTTGTCCTCTGCATGTAGGAGGACTCATGACATCTGTGGTCACCTGGGACCCAGCTAAGGGATAGACGGAGCCCGGGACAACTTTGAGCTGTAGCAGACGAGAAGCTAATTGCCCACTGGGTTTTTGTGTCATAGGTAGAGACAAATGAGGGGCTTACCTGGCGCACTGCACCAAAAGGGGCATGGAGAATGCAAATCTCCCCAGATACTTCAAGTCCTGAGAGCAGAGATCTGGCCTTGCCTCCTGTGTGAACGGCATGCCTGTCTTAGAGGTAGGCACGTGGCGATGCCGTGCACAGGCCATGAACCTGCCCCTTCTGCTGCTTTCCCTACGTTGATCAGAAACACCTGCATGTGCCTGCCGGCTCCACGCCGTCCAGCCATCCTTCACGTCTCTGCGACCTGCAGCAAGGCGGATGGACCCCATATCACGCGGCATGCAGGCACGCGGGGTGGTGGAGACGCTGGTGCCTTAGGAACCAGGTCGGCCTGCAACAGGACAAGACAGAGCTGCTCCATGTGGGGCTTTCCTCACCTGTGGGACAGTAAGCCTGCCTCTGGAAAGCATCCCACTGAGGCGTGGCTCATCTGTCTGACGCTCTGGGTCTCCTCCCTCTGATCTCAGCCAGCCTCCTTTCCCCCGCACTTGTCCTTCAACTTCTGCCCGGACGTGTCCGTTCACAGCGCATACAGATCACTCATACTCCTTTACATTTCTGACTCCAAGAGTAGACATGCCCATTTTAGAAATAAAGAAAAGCACACGTAATAAAGTCACCCTTCTATTTTCTCTCCACATTTTGATCCGTCCGACCCTGTGGCTATGTCTATTTTGTTCGTGTATCTGGGAACACCCCCTGTATGCTGTCCTAATGTCCTCCCTGCGCCTTTGCTCTCTCTCTGCTCCCTCCTTGGACCTCTCCCCATCCCATGTGCCTTCTCCAAGGCTTCTGCGCTCCCACGCTCGTGCTCCTTGCAGACCTTCTTCTCTGACCATCCAGCCCTCAGGGCTCCTTCTCTGAGCACCGGACAGAGACCACAGGCTCGGTTTGTGCCTTTTGTAGGTTCCTAACTTCTATTGTTCTCCGATTTTGTCCAACCTCCGGGGTCAGGAGGGCATACTTCTATTTCTTTGTACGTCCAGTAGCATCTAACATTGGGCTATGAAACGATTCTTTAGCAAGATATAAGAGGATGTAGCTGCAGAATAAAAAAATATATATACTCAGAAGAACATGCATCTTCATTAATAATTGTAGTCTCAGCCTCGAGTCTCTTTTATGTTCTACTGGCAAAAGTTAATGCGCTTCATGATTTTTATTCCTGGAAAAGTTGATGTTGACTTGACGACACTTGGTGTTCTCTCGACAGTGCTGAGGGAGACTGGAAAGGAGCACTCCCGACCTCCGGCTGGGTGGGCCTGTTCTTTTGAGTGTGAGCACACGGTGGGGGGGGGGGGGCGGGTCAAGCCCCGGGGGCTTTCTCAGGTCCCATTCTCTCCTTCCTCTCCCTCTGGCTGATGCGAGAGGAGGAGCTGGAAGCATTCAGGATGGGTTTGGGTGTGTGTGTGACTTTTTGTGGGGTAACCAGTTTGAAAGACATCCTTTGGCTGCAAAAAAAACGACAAAGGTCCTGCAGCTCTGGGTTGTGCTTCAGAGATCAGGGCCTCCTGTCGCGGCAGGGACAGGCCCACCCGCATCTCTTCTAGTGATCTGACCCAACGGAAATCTCCTGGTTACAAAGACACTGCCTTCAAATTTAAAGAAAAAAAAACCTAATAAATAATTTGTTATAACCGCAGGGCATCACGTTGCCGTGTTACTTATTATGGAACTAGGATAATATTTAAATTTCTTATTTACAGCATTAAAATAAATAGTGGTTTGGGCATTTTGGCAAATCAGAGGCCACGTGTGATAATCCCCTGCCTCCTCCCCCATTTCTGGCTTCCGCACACTCTTCCTGCGGGCCTGGGTTCTTTCCCCAGTTGCAATTACTCCATTATGCTATTAAAGTTCAGAATGTGCAACATGCCCGACCCCTGAAGGCATTTGCCAGTCATTTTTTTTTTATCTTTCCTAATACCTGTAGCTCCCTTTCTGTGCGAACATTTGACTGCGAGCGTTCTGTGGCACCTGCCGGTTAGCTGTCTCTTGAAGGCCACTGGCCTCTGCACCTCTTATGGCCACTAATCGGGCCCCTGTCAGATCTCCGAGGGGGGTGGCAGGCAACACAGTGAATTAAATATCAAGCAAATCAGATCAAATGGCAGCCTGGCCCCCCAGGTAAGGAGCAGGCTCGGGGTGGCTTGCGTTCGAGCAGGCGCCTGTCCTTCCCTGGTTCATGCAGGGCACGGACCCGTGTTACATCAAGTGCCCCTCGCTTAAGCCCCACTAATTGGGTAGGATTGCTGCCGTCTGATGAGTCATAATTAGGACGAGACGGCTCCAGTAGGAGCCGTCTTATCGGGCGAAGGGTCAGGGACTAATGACTAGCAGAAGGTAAGGGTTTTGTTGATGCCTGTAGTCTCTGTTGGAAAAAAAAAAAAAATCCACTCCTGCTGCATTTCTTCCGGCAGCAGGCACTGAATCTTTCCCCTCATTTGATTCAGTGACCTCTCAAGTGCATCATCGCCCCGAGGGCTCCGGGCCGTCCAGCAACTGTTAAGCCCCTTGGGCTGATAATCTTCTCCCACGTTTGCCCTTAACACCGGTCGCCCCACCATTAGCCGCAGCTGCACTGGTGCTCATTAGAGACGATCGATGCGGCCGAGCTAAAGCCGGGCTGCACGTCCGCCCCGCGAGCTCCTGCAGATTTACAGCCGGCCCACCAACGCCTTCCTGGCAGCCCCGCGAAAAAGGGGCTCTTTTTTTAAAAAAGGCAAAACATGGACGAGGATGAGGAGAAAGAACATTTACCTTCTTGGTCTCGGGCTGTTGTTGACTGTCTAGAGGAAACTGTGTTTCCACTGTGATGTGCAATTTTCACATCTTTGCCTCTGATTCTCCTTGAGTCAGGCAGGGCCAGAATAAGGATGTTTCCTAAGGAAAGAAGGACTGGTCCTGCTCAAAGAGGCATGTGAGGTGGTGTGGACTCTGGACGCAGGCGTCTGCGTGGCTCCTTCCAGAACAGGGCAATCTAGGGAAGCCGGCAGCGGTTGTTGGAGTCCTGCTTCTCGCCAGAAGGTGTTGCCAGAGAGCCTGGTAACTCTTGTTCTACTCATTCCCTAGGAAGGAACGTGTGCCTCCCAGGGCACACTGGAAGCAGGAAAGGTCCCGGGGGGGGGGGGGCAGTGGGGGGCAAAGGCTTGAGTCGGCTCTGCTTCTCTGACTTCTGCAGGCCAGCATCCTTCCAGTAGGGCTGGGTCAAGCTGCCCACTCGGCCGTTCTTCTTTTGTGATGGGCTGGTGTCAGCTGAACCCCCTTGGAACGAGGAGCAGCCATGGCCTCTCTCCCCGGGGTTAATAGGGGGCAGGCACGCGTGCCTTCAGCAGGGCACAGTCACCGACCTCTAGCGGTCCCTGCTACCCATGGCAAGGACGGAGAAGTGTGAAAATAGCGAAAACCCAGGATGGGAGCGGGAGGAAGACAGCCGCAGCTCTGCACCAGAAAACTCAGGATATTTGCCTACGTTTTCTGCATAGGGGCCCATATGGAATGAAGGATTGTTCTGAGCTTTGTCTTCGCACTGAAGAAAACTATCTAGAAGAGACCCCCAACAGAGCTGCACTATTGGTTGCTAGTGACAAAATGCTTGGGCTGGTGACCAAGGAGCTCAGGTGGTAAGAGAACCCATCTAGCCCCTGCCAGCAACTGTGACAGCAGAGGAGGGGAACTCTGCTCCTGGAAGTGTGGGGCTCCTATCCAAACTCAGGAGGGGCAGCTTCAGACAGAGGGGAGCCCTGCAGGGGAAAGCCTCCAGCTCTGCTTCACTGAGTGAGCAATGTGACAAAGCAAGTTCAGAGCAACTCTCCACTTTTCTCTGCGTCCTTCAGTCTACACCTGAAGTGTTTAGTGACAGAAACCATAGCATCTGGGAAAAGGGCAAAAAGAAACTTTCCTCTGTAAGAATAAGCAAAGAACAGTGACTTAGGACAAGACGACCACAAGTTCTGAGCCAAGGACCTTCCATGCAATGAACCAACAGTGAGGAATGGAGGATCCAAGAAATTTGCTAGTTTCTGTGTTTGACAGAATTTAAGGTGACAGTGCACCCATGAAATCAGAACAGAACTTTGTCAAGGTGGCAAAACACAAGACCCTCAAAGGCACAGACAAATAAATCATTGCTGAATTGAAAACTGCAGGTTTGAAAAAAACCGTAACCACCCCCCCCCCCGAAACCCCTTCAGTTTTGCAACTAGAAAGTTGTGTCAATGAGGCAGGAGATGAACTTGAGAACTTAGGGAAACCCAGAGAGAAGGGATAAATAAATAAAGTGATGGAGAAAATAGGAGACCTGGAAAGACAAGAGATCCAATATATGTATAATGGATTTCCTGAAGGAGAGAGCCGCATGAGCAGAGATGCGAAAATGGTCACCAAGGAATCCGAAGGGCTCCCTGAGTACCAGGCACAACGAATGGAACTTGAATTTCAAGGGAGAAGCAAATATACGTCTAGGCTGAAAAACAACTTATCTCCAAGGAAATAGGAATCAGCCTGCAGTCAGACTATGTGCCTACAACACTCCAAGTGCTTTTCACTTTTATTGGAACCCCAGCTGTTACACAGTTCCGCTTAAGATTGCCATTTTTTATTTTGTTATTTTGTTAGTTCCTTACCAGAACAGTTTACCTGAAAAAAAAAAAAATTCCATTCTAGCACTCCTCATCTTCCACCATAAATTGAGATACTTTGGAAAAAAGTGGGCCACTGGTAGACTTCTCTGCGGTAATGGAGACAAGATGACAGTGCATCAGTGTTTACAGAACTTTTATAGAAAAAAATTTCAACCCAAGTATGCTCTACCCTCTACTCTGGTTTCTACTCAAAATGTGTGACTTTTAGGTGGCCTCCAGTTAACTTGCAAGCCCTGTAAGATTGCGAAGATCTGTACCGTCCCATCAGCTTCTCTCTCCCCTGGCCCCAGCAAGCTGCTCACAACACGTATGCTGACTTAAATGGGTTACAGCAAAGGATGCTCTCAGAGGTGCAAAGAACTTGGAAAATACACCATTCACATGTCCTTTTTGAGAAAATGTATACAGTGAAGCCTACTGTGGGAGGATGGGTAAGTCATAGTGTAACAGAAAGGAGATAAACAACAAATTTGGTAACCATGTAGAGCTTGAATAACTCTTATTCATATGATTAAAAACAGTCTCAATATAAAAAAGAAAATTGAGACAAAAATGGATAACTTAGGCAAAGAATTTAATATTAATTATCTGATCTGTGCTTTCAGATAAGAGCAAAAAAAGGCAAATCAGACAGAGAGAGAAAAAGCAAATGTGTGGTACATTTCTGTTTTCCCTCGAGAGAGGTGATACGTAGTATCCCAGCGTTAATGGGGACCAGAGAAAAATGTCACATTAAAACAAAAAGAAAAAAGAGAAAGAAATGTGAAAAGTACCACACATAGAATAAAACAGCATTTACAATGTCCAGATTTCTGAAGAAAAAAAATAAAAAGGCTAAGAAAAATCATTTTTATCAAAAGATGAATAAAAGGGAGCAAAAATAAAGTACTCAGAAATAAGGCATTAACAGAATAAGTTCAGAGATAAATATGAACAGGCCAAACTCCCCAATTGACAGGCTTTCAGGTTTGATTGAAAACAATCAGATTAGAACCTCTTGATGAGGGGCCGCCTGGGTGGCGCAGTCGTTAAGCGTCTGCCTTCGGCTCAGGGCGTGATCCCGCCGTTCTGGGATCGAGCCCCGCATCGGGCTCCGCATCGGGCTCCCTGCTCCACTGGGAGCCTGCTTCTCCCTCTCCCACTCCCCCTGCTTGTGTTCCCTCTCTCGCTGGCTGTCTCTCTCTCTGTCAAATAAACAAATAAAATCTTAAAAAAAAAAAAAAAAGGAACCTATTGACAAGAGACACACAATTTTAAAAAATATGGAACGATTGAAAAATAATGGCTGGGTGTTATACGCAAATAATAAGTCATGGAACACTACATCAAAAACTAAGGATGTACTGTATGGTGACTAACATAACATAATAAAAATTATTATACAAAATAAATAAAAGTACTTTGCAAATGTCAAAAAAAAAAGAAAAAGAATGGCTGAACTAAGTCATATCAGGTAAATAGAAATGAAAAGTGAAAAGTGGTAGCAATGTGAATATCAAGTTAGGGTTAAATCGTTTCAAATGATTTATTTTCATATTGCTAAAATGTAAAGTTCACCACGAAGATGCACCCATGTTATGCATCACATAAATAATGAACCCTTACATGTGAACTATTATTAGTATTAGAACGTCTAACGTAAATTCAAATAGTAGAAGAAACTGACGTGATATAAGTCATAAGTGAGTGGTTTTCACATGAACAGTCAGTAGTGGACAAGACAAGTTGACAAATAAAAGCAAAGAAAATGAAGAATTGGATCATTTATACTAAATAGAGCTTATTCAATATTTAATAAGGTATAGCAAACTTTATATCATCTGAAGAAGGATGATGCCCATGTTACATTTGTGAAAGTTGATGACAAAAACATCCTAATCATGAGGAAAAATTTGATGTGTTTTCTTAAGGAACAAACTGTACAAACCACATCCGGGGCTACAACAAAATAGTAAGTGTTAATAACAAACTGTAACACGAATTGCAATACACTTAAAAAATTAAGATAATACTCTCCCAGTAGCCATTATATAAAATAAGAATTTAGTCTATAATTCAGGAATACTTAACAAAATAAGGACATATCAAACATTAGGGGTTGATGCCCAAAGTTAATTCAAGGTCAAATGCATCAGATTAAGTGTATTTGTCATGAAACAAGAATAAACAACAATGCACAAAGTAATAAGCCCTTAATTTAAAATTGCTTGTAAAGATCTAAGATATTAAGTTCAAGGAATGTTCAAAAAATGAAAAGGATAAATATCACAAAAGAGAAATTTATAACTTAGAACATAGAAAAACAGTAAAGCTGAGAAATTCAAGAACTTCAAAAATAAGCAGGTCCACATTAAAATAGACAAACCACTGGCACATCTGTTTTAGGGTAAATACAAATATATAAAAGGAAGAATTAGTGAATATGACGGAGGAAACAAACAAAAATAAAATACTGGGATAACTCTGTGGTAATAAAAACTATAAAGAAATACTGAGAACTAATGTATATAGTTGACCACTCAGTGGCTGGAAGATTTTTCTGAAGAAAATAAAATCTTCATGTCTGACTAAAAATGGAGAAAAATTCAATGGGCTAATAATCTTGGAGAGAAATTTCCAAAGTTGCTTATAGTCTAATTAGTATACCTTTGTGAGATTTTAAAATGAATCTCTTTGTCAGTCCCTCTTCATTATTATTCAGTATTTTGCTCATTCTTCCAGAAAATTTTAGAATTCTTTAGAGTTTGGGGGTGAAGGATTTCAATCTTGTAAGAACAAATAATTCCCCTGCTGCATGGAAGATTGCAAAGCACAGGGAGAAAGTGTTTCCTGGTGTATTTTACATAGCCAGCTGGGGCTTGAATCTAAAACCTTTAAGGCAGAAAATTCCAGACCCATCTCACTGGGAAGGTGAGTCTGGAACAGTGGGTGGGGCTAGCACCTGGTGAGATCAGACTGTAGCCATTGAAACAAAGAACAAAAAACCCTAAATAATATATAGCAGATTGAAAACAACAGTTTCATATACTATACAGATCTACTTCAGGAATGCGATAATGTTTTAATATTCAGAAATCTATTAATAAAATATATCACATTGGTAGATTAAAAGAGGAAAAACTTAAATAAATTCCCAGAGGACACTTGATAAAATTCAGCATCGATTTCTTTTTTTTTTTTTAAGATTTTATTTATTTATTTATTTATTCGACAGAGAGAGGGACAGCCAGCGAGAGAGGGAACACAAGCAGGGGGAGTGGGAGAGGAAGAAGCTCATAGCAGAAGAGCCTGATGTGGGGCTCGATCCCAGAACGCCGGGATGACGCCCTGAGCCGAAGGCACACGCTTAACCGCTGTGCCACCCAGGTGCCCCTCAGCATCGATTTCTAATAAAAACTTAATAAGCCAGGACTAGAAGAATGTTTCCTTGATGAGGGAAGACAATATGACATCATCAGCAACATCACATGTAATGAGGACTCTGCAGGTCCTTCAAAGTCTGGAGCAGGGTGGGGGATGCTACAATTCCATCATTAGGAACATCATTCTAGAAGTCCCAACAAGTATGGTAAGACAGGAAACAGAGATAATAAGGTTAACTTTTAGAACAGCCCCAAATCTACATGTGGTATGATGAGATGTCTAGAATCCCTAAGAGAATATTTTAAAGAAAGTAGTTGACAGAATTTCTTTTGATAGTCACATGCACAAATCAATAACTTTCCTATATTTCATTAAAGATGAGCTGGAAAGTAAAATGATAAGAGATTTCCGATCCCCAAGATCAATATAACACACTAAATCCTAGGAATAAACCTGCAAAATGTGCAGGGGTCCGCACGAAGGGAAGGACAACAGGTTTTAGAGATGCCAAGCAAGTCTGGAGTTTATAGAGATACGGACCTTGGTACTGAATGGTGGAAAGAGGCCAAACTTCCCCAATTTAACTGATGCTTTTAGGACAATTCCTATCAAAATTCAAATTTAATGTTGACCTGCTTATTCTAGAAGCTATTTAAATATTGAATACTAATGGAGAGGAAGAGCAGGAGAGATGGATTGAGAGGTGCTCTACAGCTCAGTGGTTTCGTGGGGTGCAGGCACAGGAGGAGCGCCCACTCAGCCAACATGGGGTACGCATGGATTTCAAATATGTGGGGTAAGTTTCATTATTCAATACATGATGTTGAGATAGCAGGTGGATTACTCGGAAAAGGGTCCCTCTCTCACCTCTAGATGAAAATTCACTGCTGTGATTCAGGAGGTAAGTACGAGAGAACAACATGGACTTTGAGGAATGAGGGACACATGTCTCTCTGGTTTCCCGGTGGGGGAGCGAGAACAAGGAAGAAAACGAACAGGAACACAACAGAGATTTTTTTTTTCATAAAAATTGGAAAATTCCCAACACCAAATTACACCCTAAACAATGTTAACAGACAAATGGAAGCCCACTGTAGCCTATTGGTAAGTAAAGGATTATCACCTTTAATACATAAAGAACCCTTATAATTCAGTAAACGTTTTGGGGGAAAAGGTGCCTCAAAGCCTGACAAAGCATCCATGAAATAGAAACTACTGTACTCACTAGGCATCTAAAGAAATGTTCTTCCTATTAAGAATGAAGGAAATACAACTTTAAGTAATAACAGTTATTTTTGGCTGATCAAATTAGTGAAGATTTTTGAAAGAGGTAATACCCAGGGTTGGCAAGGTGATGGAAAAACAGTAATTCTTATGTATTCGTGTATGAGATTTTCCAGAGCTAATACTGACAATATGAATTAAAACTTCAACATTATCCTGAGACCCAGTACGTGGACTCACTTCTAGGCATGTACCCCAAGTAAACAATTACAGAACCGCAAAGAGTCGGGAAGGGGGGGGTGGGGAAGGGGAAGCTGTGTGACGCTCTCTGTAAAAGGGTAAAGACCCCGGGAGAGGAAAGAGGTTAAATAAATCATGGTCCATGAAAAGCCATGGAATACGAAGTAGCCATTAAAAACCATGTTCTCAGCAATGACGTATACGCAGCAATATTCACAATATATTAAATCATAAATAGGTTGCAAAACGGTAGATGCTTTATCATCCCAATGTTGTGAAAATGGAGGCCATACCTAGACAGAAGACAGAAGGCCAAACAGTGCTCACCTCCTACTCTTGGGAATATGAGGAATTTTTATTTTCTTCTTTGTCGTTTTCTGAAGTTTTCAAAATTGATGCTATGACACTGTGTGACATATATGCAAGTCATAATAATAATTATAATAAAAAATTTAAAAGCTCCATAAGGGAAACAGAACCGGTCTTGTTACCGATGCCCGTCTGAACAGTCCTTCGATGTCACAGAGCAGCCCAGGGTTCAAAGAAAGGAGGGCTCGACGTATAGTCTCTACAGAGTTCTCTCCCTGTCTCTGTCTCTGTCTCTCCTTCTCTGTCTGCCTCTGTCTCTTTCTTCCTTTCTCTCTCTGTCTCTCTCCTTGCTCCTTATCTCTCTCTCTCTCCCTCTCTCTGTCTCTGTTTCTCTCCCGCTCTGGCTCTCTCTCTCTCTTTTTCTCTCTGTCTCTCTCTTTGTCTCTGTCTCTCCTTTTCTTTCTCCCTCTCTCTGTCTCTGTCTCCCACTCTCATTCTCTTTCTCTGTCTCTATCTCTCCTTCTCTCTTTGTCTCTCTGCTTCTCTCTTTGTGTCTGCCTCACTCCCTTTCTCTGTCTCTCCTTCTCTCTCTGTCTCTCCTTCTCTCTCTGTTTCTGTCTCTCCCTTTCTCATTCTCTCTCTCTCTCTCTCTCTCTGTCTCCCTCTCTCATCCTCTGTGTCTCTCTCTCACTGTTACCAGTCACTTATTTCCCTCTGGTCACTCTGAAAATGTCCTGGTTTCCCGTTTCTTGGCTCATAGATAACATCTCCTTATTTAATGTCTGACTCACTCTTTTTATATCAGATCTATTTTCCTTCTCAGGCTTCTGGCATCCTGGCTTCATTTCCTGAGAAAGCTGTTTTCAAGTCACAGAGTGTCTTGCCTTGGTCCTCGGAGTCACCGCGGGGAGGGAGCAGTTGGAACGTTTGCCGCTTCTGCTAGGGCTCTGCTCTGTCGTGGGGGGCCCACACGGGCTCCTGATTCAGATTGATTGTTCTGGGCGTGAATGAACTTGGCTGCCTCATTATCAACAGAAACCTCGGGTTAGGATTGCCAGACTTCACAAATAGAAATACAAAATGCCTAGTTAAATTTGATTTTAGTTGAACAGTACATAATTTTTAGTATAAGTAGATCTTAAACATTCGTGGGATGTACTTATACTGAAAACTAGTCACTGTGTATGAGAAATTCAGATTGAACTGGGCAACCTGTATTTCATCTGACAAACTTACCCCACAAATGCCTTCAATGGGTCAAATGCCAAAATGGCCTCCTGCCTCACCTTGGCCTAAGTAACTTTGTCTACAGTGGGCTCTTCAAACTCCACCATCAAGTGTTGAGCAAACACAGTCATCTCCTGATGGATCTATTTGGGTCCTGCCGATGGCCAGTCATCAACTTGCTGCAGGAAGATGAGAGATTGACCGTTCCTCTCTGTAATCGAAAATGGAACAGCCACTGATTTTCATAAACAGAGAGACGAATTAAGGAGCTGATGAATTAATGGAAGTGCTCGTCCTTTCATCAAGGAGCGCTGGCCGCAGTGACGAGCTCCTCTCCTTCTTCTGGGCTTAGTAGAGTCAATGCCCATCACTTGACTCCTTCATGAAGGGTCTGTGGTCGTCTTTTGTGGACATGCTCTGGACGGGGAGACGCAGAGCCCAGGACAACCTTCTTCCAGGTGTGCAGACCCCCGTCTTTCATCTCTTCCTCCTGCGGAGTGGAAATGATGAAATTGACAGGATAAAGCCGGGAAGAATGAGCAAAGTACAAGCATGGGAAGAACCATGCAGCAAAATCCAGCTGGCGTCCTTTTTTCCAGTGATTTTTAAACATGATTAGAGAGCGGACACTACTTGTTAGGAATTGCTTTAGGATTGAAGCTGGCAAACGGAGCTTTTGTTTGCAGCGGCCACCACTACAATTGTGTGTGTTTCTGACTTCCGTCAGAGCCAGGGCAGTGCAGAACCCTGGTGTGCAAGGCTGGCCTTGGCATCCTTGTGCCCAACACCCAGGAAAGGCACGGTGCCCAGCACCCTGCTGGGGATATCTCTGGGTGCCTTCTACCAAAAGCAACAGAGGCATGTGGTCCCGCCTCGCTCCTGGCATGAGTCATCTCTTCTCCGGGAAGGAGCCTGGCCCAGAGCTGTCCGGGGAGCAGACCATGTTTTATTACCTCTCTGGCTTCTGGTTGCCCGCCAGGAGCTGAAGCAGAAGTGCCAAAATGCTGTAAGAAATCAGATCACGGAGAGTGGCTGCTCGCATGGCATTTCCAGCTGTTGGCTCTGCAGCAAAGCTCTTTGTAAATTTTGTAAGAAAACATGTTCTCAAGAGGTTTCCATTTCAAGTTGGCAGCCTGAAGTCAGGAGAGCTGGAGTCTAACTTTTTAAGGAATGTCTGAGCTTGGATCGAGCTCTGCGCATAGCCCTGTCTCCAACTTTTGGGGCCTCGGATTTGGAACCGCTGTGGCTGGCTGATAATGGGCTAGATTGAACACACCTGACGGGGGAGCGGAGGATGAGGCTCCCATAATACCCTCATCGGCTTCAAAGGGCGCACCGCACGCGCAGGAGATGATTTATGGAGCCTGGTTAGGGAAGAGATTAGGAGCATCATTTAAACACAGCTCTGGTTTTCTTTCTTCTGGGAAAGCAGCCTCTTTTCATTCAGAAAAAGGTAGCAGGAGTCCTGTTTAGCATATCCAATTTAAGTCATCTCTGTGCTCTTGAGCTGTTTTCCCCAAATTATTGTGCCGATCTTTTTTTTTCCTCCCGAACATTCTGATTCTGACTTTTGGGCCGGTTGGCTAACCTTGTCTGTGTAGCTGGGCTGCTCCCTAGTTAAT
This sequence comes from Ursus americanus, assembly GCF_024610735.1. Lineage (NCBI taxonomy): Eukaryota > Metazoa > Chordata > Mammalia > Carnivora > Ursidae > Ursus > Ursus americanus. The sequence goes on along the minus strand of NC_142132.1, from coordinate 4,443,320 downwards.
GCCTGATTTTTGTTTCTAATGTTTTTCATGGATAATTTTTCATCTTGCCTTTCATTTAACTTTCTTGTTCTCCTCATTTCCCTGCATCCTGCCGACGGGGGATTGACAGTGACTGACAGCGTCCGGAATCAGGCGGCAGGTCGCAGAGAAGGCAGCTCGGCCGAAAGAGAAATGTGGGGCCTCCTTGTTCAACCAACCATTGAAATGGCCCTCTGGTTAGAAAGGTGGTGGATACGGAGCTATGTTATTTTTATTATTGTGCTAATGCGAGGTTTGCACATTTTAAAAACAATTGGCTTTAGGAAGCCCCAAACTTGCTCCATTTAATACTTTTGTCCGGAGAGCGTCTTCGTCCATAAAAGCAAATATTTTCATATGGATAGAGGCTTGTAATGATGAGATATTTCTGTACCGCAGTGTAGTATCCTAGATTATAAACTTCCCAAACATTAAAGTAAAGCACTTCAGGAGGGACATTAACTCTTTCAGGCCACTTAGACATGTCCCCAAGTGCCCGTCGTAAATCCAGGAAACTGCACTGTCACTGTTCTATTCAGGAGTAATTTTGCTCCGATGCATTTCTGCACCGTACATAATTCTATTTTAGGGAGTAAAGATGTTAACTTATGTCAGGAGAGCCTGCTGATTGGTTCTGTCTCGCACGGTATTATTTTAAATCGATGGCCGCTGCTGCAGAATCAGATAATTTCTCAGAAGACTTGCGTGGAAGCATATTCTACGGTTGTTTATGTTTGAGGTGAGAGCTTTCAATTCAAATCATTGTTCCAAAATAGATGAATGTCACGTGTGATACCAGTTAATGTACATCAGGCGTTTGGGGAAACTGAACCGAAGTGGAAAATCAAGCTGCCAAAAGAGTTGCTTCCAAGGGAAGCTTAATCCCTGGTAAGCACGGGAGGCCGGCATCTGGGGGCAGATAGAAATACCCCGGGGGGCAGCAGAGTTCCTAAGAGGTGCCTTCCCCCAGCCGGTGAGACCTGAATGGAGCAGTGGAGTCCCAGGGCCAGGCGGGGCCAGGCACACAAGGGCCGGCTCAGACCGCGATGGTAGAGGCGTTCGGATGACACGTGAGTGCATGGAGGTTTGTAGAAAGCCCCAGACGGGCAGATGGAGAGAAGGATGTCTAATCACATATTCTTCCTCGGTCCTCAGACTTCTCAAGAAATTGGAATTCTGAAACACGTCTTGGGAACTTGTAAATCAAAAGCCCCTGGATTCCTCCTGGAAAGTTGCCCCAGAAAACTAGTTATTAGAGAAGAAACCGTCACAGATTGGCCAAGTCAATGACATTCTCTTTTTCCATAGCCAAAGGCAAAAGTCTTCAGGACACCCGCGCGATGTTAGTGAGGGCTGTCCTCCCGACTGGCGGGTAATGTCCTTGGCACCATGGTGACCCTCGACGATGACCTGGAATGACTTCATTTGTTTCCAAGAAATAAAAAGGGGTAGATATTTGTTGGAAACGTTTCAACTCCAGAAGGGGAGGAGTTTCAAGTTCCAGGAAGAAAAAGACTTGAACATTTTGTCACATCTGTGTGGAAATTGGTGGTCCACATGAACACGTCCCTCTTCCCTGGGCCTCACCGGGGACGGAGCTCATTAGATCCGTGTAGGGGACACGCGCGGTGGAAGCGGGACACCCCTTTCAAGAGGCACGAAACAGAGGAGCAATTAGGTGTCACTGAGACATAGCAGGTAACAGCCAGAGGAGGAACGCGATGGCAGCAAGCTTCCGGACGGTGTGGCTTGACTCAGAGCTGCAAATAATGAGGAAACATCCTGTCTCAAGAATTGCCACCCTGTTTTCTGTAGACGCTGACAGCTCCACAAAGGGCACGGTGAGGGGATGAGCCCGGAATATCTCAGCCCCGGACGCGGAGGCTCCAATCAAATTGTCAGGCGTCCTAGCTTGAGACAGCGCGGGGCGGGAGGCAGGCCAAGAGTCTGGATCGGGAGGCCCCCTGCTCTCTCCCTCTGCCCCTCCTTCTGGAAGCAGGCTCAGCTCCCAGGTGCTGGGGAAAGGCTGATCACAACAGCCCTCCCTCTGACACTGGGCCGCAGAGCTAGCCCTCTTTGTCTGTCTCTTACGTGAATTGATTTTTATGAATAGAAAGAGATTTTTCCCACTACTTTCTTTTCTTCAGGGCCTGGGAACTTCCCCTGAAGTTCATAGCTAGTAAGTATAATATGTTAGTAAAGTGAGAGCATGGGATTTGGGGCCAGTGAGAGCGATTATCTCTCCAAATTCTTGAGACATACATAATATAAAAATTAAATACCAGTGCAATTAAATGTGTTTTTTCAGTATCGGAATTCCTGAAAAGGACACACACGTGTACATGGGCTTTGTTATGAATAATTCACAGATTCCTGGGATCTCTCTGAAGTCCTTTTCCAGTTTCAAATTAGAGCAAAGGACAGGTTGTCCACCGTGGTGGGTTAAAAATTCAGGGTGTTACTAACAGTAAACGCCAACTGATGGGACGGTCGTGGTCTCTCTTCGTTGCTGAGATGGAGGATTTCATCATTACCGCACTGACATCTCCTGTTGGGTCGGGCGCTGCTTGCTTTGGAGAAACCATCTCTCAGTCAACGGAGGACAGAACATTCTGGGAAGGGGAGATGGAAGGTGGCTGACCCCACCTGCCCCTCAGTGCTCCGGGTTCCCTAGTAATTCACTTTTTCTTTGAATCAATTTTGGGTCTTTGAAGCTTTGTCTCAATGTTGGAACTTCTCCTCTGCCTTTGGCCACCTTCCTGGGATTTAGTTATTAATTTATTTGGACTTTGGGATTCTCACCCCCTTTCTGCCTGGAGGAGGTGATAACCCCACCCTGTCAATTTCCCGAAGCGTGTTCCTTTGTGTGAGATTGTGCTGCCGTCTCAGTTTGCTCATCTGTGAGTGGGAAGCATTGAGAGCACGCTCCTGAACGTCTAGAGGGGCCTTTGCACAAGCCAGGCGTGTCACACTGTCGACCTACGCCACACTAAATAAGCAGACATATTCTTGTTAACCCTGCTTTATTGGGGCGCCTGGGTGGCTCAGTCAGTTGAGCGTCCATCTCCTGATTTTGACTCAGGTCATGATCTCGGGGTCCTGGGATTGAGCCCCACATCCGGGTCCGCGCTCAGCGGGGAGTCTGCTTAAAGATTTCTCTCCCTCTCCTTCTGCCCCTCCCTCTGCTTGCACTCTCTCTCTCTCTCAAATAACTAAATAAATCTTTAAAAATTACTGCCTTATTACACAGAACAACTGGTACTAGCTCTTTTAATTCTCTTTGTTCAGGTGCAAACTATATTAGTCCCTTCCCACACTGACAGCGAGTGGACCAAAGTACTGAGGGGTTGCCGTGGGTGACCTGCTGACCCAGGGCTGCTCCCACGGCCCAGCTGACCCAGCTGCAATAGACACAGTGTTGGAGTAAACAGAGCTTGGGCTGGACCAAGCTGGACTTGATTGGAATCCAGGGGCTGGACTTCTTGGGCTTGATTCTAGAATCTTCCACCTGTCAGTTTGGGCAAGTTATGTATTCACTCTTGGCCTCAGTTTCCTCTGTAAGCTGGGGAGCGCTAACTACCTAGCTCATAGGCCGCTCTGGCACTTGGCAAGCCCTCCCCTGGTGTTGGCCCTGCTCCTGGGAGGCCAGGCAGGATGGCATCACCCCCACCCCCTCTGCTTCCTGAACCAAAGCCTACCTCCTGCTCGCTACCTCTCTTTCTCTCTCTCTTCCCCCAACCCCACCATCTTTCTTCCTGAGAACAGTATTTTTTGTGTCTGGTTACTTAGAATAGGCACCTATTAAGATGGATTTTTACTAGTAGTTAATTTATTCACGACTTTAAAAGCTCATTTCTAAAATGGTAAAAGTAATTTATATGAACTATGGAACAGTTTGGAAAATCTGGAAAATTAAAATGAAAAAAATAACAGAATCTCATTGCGTAGAGAGAAGTAAATTTTGGTATATTTGCTTCTGTTTATGCTTTTAAAGAATATTTTTAACCTAAAAAAGGAGAATATTTTTAACCTAGTTGTGAATGTACTAGAAGTTCAATGTTGCTTTTTTTTATTAAATCAAAATTCTAACAGAAGTATTTAATCTATTTATTTATTTAAAAAATTTTTTAAGGATTTTATTTATTTATTAGAGAGAGAAAGAGAGGGAGAGAGCAAGCCAGCACAAGCAGGGGGAAGGGCAGAGTGAAAGGGAGAAGCAGGCTCTCTGCTGAGCAGGGAACCAACGTGGGGCTCGATCCCAAGACTCTGGGATCATGACCCGAGCCGAAGGCAGAAGCTCAGCTTAACTGACTGAGCCACCCAGGTGCCCTGTATTTCATCTTTTTAATTAAAAAAGTACTTGAAAACATAATTTGGTGAAACAATAATATTCCAATATATGGAACAAACCTACCAGAATGAAGTTTGAAATACCACGTGCATGTAATTTTACTTTTTTATTTTATAAAAAACCTTACATCTAATCTTGAGAATGAAACTTCCCTGTGAATTTTGGATTCTTTTTTGAGAATTCATTAGCAGTCCTTGTATGACTGGGTCAAAGGTTATAAACAGCATTAAGGCTCTTGATTAACAAGGCTAAATTGCTTTCTAGAAGGTTTTAACCAGTTGCCAATTATGTCACAAGTTCGAGAATACATGATAGGGTTTAAAATCCCCTATTTCAACTTACCTTTATTAGGGTAAAAATTTATAACTAATAAAATTTACTCATTTTCAGTGTACGTCCAATGAATTTTGACAAATGTATGTAATCTCTGTATATATCTGTGTGTATACACACACACACACACACACACACACACACACACAGAATCAAGATATAGAATGTTTTCGTTAACCCCCAATTTTTTTTTTTGTGCTCCTTTCTATTAATTCTTTCCCCTTTCCAGGCTTGGCTCTGAATAACCGCTTTTATGCTTTTATTATTCTTTTGGTCACTTGAGTTTTGCTTTTTCTGAAGTTTCACATCAATGGGATCATATGCTATGTGTTACTTCTGTGTCTGACTTCTTCCACGTCGCATCATCCTATCTGTGTTAATGTCTACACCCCTAGTTGTTTTGTTTTTTCCTGCGGAGTAGGATTCCCTTGTGTGAATGTACTAAGTTGGTTTATCATCTATCTGTTAATGGGTGTTCGAAAGTTGCCAGTTTTTGGCTATGATTTATGAATAAGTCAGCTACCAACATTTACGTACAAGTCCTGTGTGCCTATGTTTTTATTTCTCTTGGATAAATATTAAGGCGAGGGATTACCTTAATTTAAATTTTTCTAATGTTGGACAGTTTTTCATGGGTTTATATTCTGTTTGTATATTTTCTCATGAAATACCTGATCAAACCTTCTGTCTACCTTTTTTTTTCTTTTTAATAAACCTATTTGCCTTTTTATTTTTGGGTTGCAAGGATTTTAGCTACAAATTCTTTATTAGTGTGTTTTGAAAACCATTCTCCTTCTATTCTATGGCTAGCCTCTTACTTTTCGTATCAATGAACAAAAGTTTTTAATTTTTTAGAACAACCTGACGGACATATAAAACATATATCATACAATTCACCCTTTAAAATGTGTAATTCAGCAGTTTTTGTATATTCACACATGGAAACTACCGTTACCACTGTCCGTTTCAGAACATTTTCTTCACTTGAAAGGAAACCCCGTATACTTCAGCTATCATAATCCTATGCCCTCTGAGCCCCTCTTCCCAGCCGCACACAACCACTAATCTACTCTCTGTATCAGTTTTCTTATTCTGGATGTTTCATATAAATAGAACCATTGTAGATGCGATCTTCTGTAACTAGCTTTTGTTACTTAGTACAATGATTTCAAGGTTTTTTCTTTTTTATTGTAACAGTATCAGAACCTCCTTCTTGTGTATGGTTTATGGTTGAGTACTAGCCATCATTGGGACATACTACATTCGTTTATTCATTCTTCAGTAGTTGGACATTTGGGTTGGTTCCGCCTTTTGGTTATTCTGAATAATTATTATCTATATATTTTTTAAATTTGTACATTTGTAATTTTATCATGTTACATTCCCAGGAGCAGTGTAGGATGGTTATGATTTCTCCACGTCTTTGCCAACACTTAGCATCTGGCTTTTTGATCATAGCTACCCTAGGGGGTGTGAAGTGGTATCTCATTATGGTATTGATTTGCTTTTGCCTGATGACTAATGATGAACATCTTTTTTTTTTTTGCTTAAATTTACTGCTCATAGACTTTATTTTTACCCTAAAATACGCTCTGCTTTCTTTTTTTATATATAATAATTTTTTATTATATTATGTTAGTCACCATACAGTACATCCCTAGTTTTTGATGTAAAGTTCCATGATTCATTATTTGCATATAACACCCAGTGCACAATGCAATCCGTGCCCTCCTTAATACCCATCACTAGCCTATCCCATTCCCCCACCCTCTCCCCTCTGAAGCCCTCAGTTTGATTCTCAGAGTCCATAGTCTCTCATGGTTCATTCCCCCTTCTGTTTACCCCCTTTCTTCTTCCCTTTCTTCTCCTACTGATCTTCCTACTTCTTATGTTCCATAAATGAGTGAAACCATATGATGATTGTCTTTCTCCGCTTGACTTATTTCGCTTAGCATTATCTCCTCCAGTCCTGTCCATGTTGCAGCAAATGTTGATAAATCATTCTTTGTGATGGCTGAGTAATATTCCATTGTATATATGGACCACATCGTCTTAATCCAGTCATCTGTTGAAGGGCATCTCGGCTCCTTCCATGATTTAGCTATTGAGGACAATGATGCTGTAATCCTAGAGGAGAACATAGGCAGCAACCTCTACAACATCGGCCAAAGCAACTTTTTTCATGACACATCTCCAAAGGCAAGAGAAACAAAAGAAAAAATAAACTTGTGGGACTTCATCAAGATAAAAAGCTTCTGCACAGCCAAGGAAACAGTCAAAAAAACACTAAGAGGCAGCCCACGGAATGGGAGAAGATATTTGCAAATGACACTACAGATAAAAGACTGGTATCCAAGATCTACAAAGAACTTCTCAAACTCAATACATGAGAAACAAATAATCAAATCAAAAAATGGGCAGAAGATATGAACAGACACTTTTCCCATGAAGACATATGAATGGCTAACAGACACATGAAAAAATGTTCAAAATCATTAGCCATCAGGGAAATTCAAATCAAAACCACATTGAGATACCACCTTACACCAGTTAGAATGGAAAAAATTGACAAGGCAGGAAACAACAAATGTTGGAGAGGATGTGGAGAAAGGGGATCCCTCCTACATTGTTGGTGGGAATGCAAGTTGGTACAGCCACTCTGGAAAACAGTGTGGACGTCCCTTAAAAAGTTAAAAATTGAGCTACCCTATGATCCAGCCATTGCACTACTGGGTATTTACCCCAAAGATACAGACGTAGTGAAGAGAAGGGCCATATGCACCCCAATGATGAACATCTTTTTGTTTGACTATTGGCTGTTTGTATGTCTTCTTTGAAAAAATGTCTGTTAAAATTCTTCGCCTATTTTTAAAATGGGTGATTTTTTCATTATTGTGTTGTAAGAGTTCTTCGCATATTCTAAGTACAAACCTCTGATCAGATATATGGTTTGCAAATATTTTCTCCCATTATGTGGTTTGTCTGTTTACTTTCTTGAAGTGCTTTCTGAGAGTTTTATAGTTTAGGTCTAATGTTTAGGTCTTGATCCATTTTGAATTAACTTTTGTATATGGTGTGAGATAAGAGTCCAACTCTATTCCTTTGCATGTGGCAAAGATCTGGGTGTCCCTGTACCATTTGTTGAAGACTATTCTTTTTCCATTGAATGATCTTGGCACCATTGCCAAAAATAAACTGACTATAAATGTATTTTATTTCTACTTTATTGATCTAAATATCGATCCTTAAGGTAATACCATGCTGTCTCTATTTCTGTTGCTTTGTGGCAAGTTTTGAAATTGGGAAGTGTGTGTTCTCTAATTTTTTCTCTTTGTTTTATTATTTTATTTTTTTTTAAGTTTATTTATTTATTTGAGAGAGAGAGAGGTGAGAGAAGGTGAGAGAAGAGGAGAGGAATAGAGAGAATTTCTAGCAGACTTCCTGCTGAGTGCTGAGTCCAATACGGGGCTCGATCCCAGGGACCCTGAGATCATGACCTGTGTTGAAATGTTGAAACCAAGACTCAGATGACTAACCGACTGAGCCACCCAGGTTCCCCACTTCCCCTTCTTTTTAAAGATTGTTTGGGGGGCGCCTGGGTGGCACAGTGGTTAAGCGTCTGCCTTCGGCTCAGGGCGTGATCCCGGCGTTATGGGATCGAGCCCCACATCAGGCTCCTCCGCTAGGAGCCTGCTTCTTCCTCTCCCACTCCCCCTGCTTGTGTTCCCTCTCTCGCTGGCTGTCTCTATCTCTGTCGAATAAATAAAATCTTTAAAAAAAAATAAAGATTGTTTGGGCTAGTCTGAGTTCCTTGCAATTCTATATGAATTTTAGTTTCATCTTGTTGATTTTTACCAAGAAGCCAGCTCTGATTTTGATAGAGGTTGCCTTGAATCTTTAGATCAACCTGGAGAGTATTGTCATGATGACAATAAGCTATCTTTAAAATCTCTATTAAATCTATAAGTTTCTGATCTGTGACCATGAGATGTATTCCACTGATTTAGAATCGAGGGAACTTCCACAACCTGATAAAGGTCACCTGTCAAAAACCTACAACCAACATCATTCTTAATGGAGAAAGACTGAATTCTTTCCCCCTAAGATCAGAAACAAGAAAAGGATGTCCCACTCTCGACACTTCTATTTAACATTGTACTAGAAATTCTAGCCATGACAATCAGGCAAGAAAAAGCAATAAAAGACATTCAGATTGGAAAGGAATAAATAAAACTATCTCTATTCACAGATGGTATGATCTTATATAAAAAAATCCTAAAAAAATCTGCTAACGAACTATTAGAACTAATAAATTCAGCAAGGCTTTAGGATATAAGATCAATGTACAAAAATCAATTGTATTTCTATACTCTTACGATAAAAAATCCTAAAATGAAATTCAGAAAACAATTCCATTTAGAGTAGCATAAAAATAATCAGAAAAAAATTAATAGTAGAAGTGCAAATCTTATATCACGAAAACTACAAAACATATTTGAAAGAGAAGTTTTAATTTAGATGAAGTCCAATTAATCACATTTGCTTATTATTCCTGTTTTTTCTTATTTAAGAAATATATGCCTACAACAAAGTCACAGTTTTTCCTGTTTTCCTATAGAAGTTCTATAGGTTTAGTCTATGATCAACTCTGAGTTACTTTTTGTGTATAGTGTAATGTAAGGATTAGGTTTCATTTCTCCCATGCGGATACCCATCGAACTGCCTTTGTAACCTTTGTCAAAAATTCATTGATTGCACATGTGTCGGACAATTTCTGAACTCTGATCTCTTTGATTGGTCTATGTCTATCCCTACACCAAGACCACGCTGTCTTGTTTACAGTTGCTTTGTATTAAGCCTTGAAATCAGCCGTATAAGTTCTTTACATTTGATTCTTTTCTAATTTGTTGTAGCTATTCTCAGTTATTTACATTTCCATTTAATTCTTAGAAACAGCTTGTATTTCCTGCAAAAAATCCTGCTGAGATTTTGATTGGAATTATGTTATGCCCATAGATCAGTGTGGGGGCAGTTGGCTTACTCACTGTTTTGGTATCAGAGTAATGCTGACCTCATTGAAATTGTTACTGCTTTCCCATTTTCAGAACAGGTTGTGTGGAATTGATCTTATTCCTTCCTTTAATATCCGATCAATTTCACTAGTAAAGACAGCTGGTTCTCTATTATTTTTTTTTTATGAAAAGGTTTTTAACTAGAAATTCAGGTTATCTATTTCTTCTTGAGTGAACATTGTAAGTTTGTAGCTTTCAATAAATTTGTCCATTTCATCTTAAGTTGTCAAATTTATTGACATAAATTTTATAATATTGTGTTATTATTCTCTTGATAGCATTATAATATACAGTAATGTCGCCTCTCATTCCTGACACTGGTACTTTCTTTTCTCTACCTGTCTTCTTTTTTGGTCACTCTGACTAGAGATTTATCAATTTTATGGACCTTCTCAAAGAACCAGCTTTCGGTTTCATGTATTTTCTTCTCCCCCAACTCCTCCCCCTCTCCCTGTTTTCTATCTCATTAGTTTATCTTCTGACCTTTATTATTTCTTTTCTTCTGCTTATTTTGGTTTTAATTTATTCTCCTTTTTATAGTTTCTTAAGGTGGAAGCTGAGGTCATTGGTTTGAGACATTTCTCCATTTCTAGTAAAGGCATTTAATGCTATAAATTTTTCCCTAAACCCTGCTCTGGCAGCATTCTGCAAATTTTCATATGTTAGATCTTTTTCAGTCAATTCCAAATAATTTTAATTTCCCTTTTGATTTCTTGTTTTATCCATGGAACATCTACAAGTATGTTATTTCACTTCCAAATATTTTGTGACTTTACAGATATATTTCTGTTATTGATTTCTAATTTAATTCCATTGTGGTCTAAGAAAATCCTATGATTGTGACTTTAACACAAGTCTTGGTTGGTTTCACAGAATATGGACTATCTAGTTAAATATTCCTCGTTCACTTGAAAAGAATATATAAACTCCTGTTATTGGGTGGAGTGTTCTATGCATGTCAATTAGGTCAAATAGGTTGATTCTGTGGCTCAGTCTTCTAGACCTTTATTAATTTTCTATTTGTTCTATCAATTATTTAGAGAGGGGTATGTAAATCCCTCACTATATACGAGAATTTGTTTATCTCTCCTTAAAGTTCTATCAGTATTTGCTTTGTGTATTTTAAAGGTCTGTTATCAGATGCATAAATGTTAAGCATTGTTATTTCCCCCTGATGAATTAACTCTTTAACCTTTATGATCATCTTCATCCATGATAGTATTGTTTGCTCTGAAATCCACTTTGTCTGATTTTAATCTGGTCATTGCAGCTTTCATTATATTGGTGTTAACACTATATATATCTGTATCTAGAGATAGAAATATATTCCCATCCTTTTACTTTTAACCAATTTGTGTGTCATATTTAAAGTGAGTTTCTTGGTGGCAGAATCTGGTTGGGCCTTTTTAAAAAAAAAAAAACAACACTGTCTGACCCTTCTGCCTTTTCTTTTTTTTTTTTTTTAAGATTTTATTTATTTATTCGACAGAGATAGAGACAGCCAGCGAGAGAGGGAACACAAGCAGGGGAAGTGGGAGAGGAAGAAGCAGGCTCATAGCGGAAGAGCCTGATGTGGGGCTCGATCCCAGAACGCTGGGATCATGCCCTGAGCCGAAGGCAGACGCTTAACCGCTGTGCCACCCAGGCGCCCCTCTTCTGCCTTTTCAATGAGATGTTTATAAGATTTAAATTTAATATTGTTATTGATATGTTTAGGTTAAGATAGTTGATCTCGCCATATATTTTCTTTTCGTCCTACCTGTTCTCTTCTCCCTTTTTGTTTTGGATTTATTAAAAATGCTTACGATTCTATTTCATTTGTTTTGTGGATATATTAGAACTGTTTGCATCGTTTTTAGTGATTGCTTTAATGTACATATTTAACTTACCACAACCCACCTTCAAGTGATAGATCACTTCACAGATAGTACAAGAGTCTTACAATAGTATATGCACATTTATCCCTCTCTAGCCTTCGTGCCTCTGGCACACTTTCAGTTTTACATGTTACAAACTCCGCATTACATTGTCATTATTCTTTGTTGATGCAATCAATCATCTTTTAAAGAAATTTACATAATATGAAAAAAAGACTGTGTGTATTTACCCATGTAATTACTATTTCTGATGTTTTGGATTCCTTTTTGTAGATTGTTATTTCTATCTACTATCATTTTCCTTCTGCCTGAAAGACTTTGCTTAACATTTGAAATAACAGGTGTGACACCTGCAGGTCTATTGGCAATACATTTCTTCAGCTTTTGTTTGTCATAGAAAATCTTTGTTTTTACCTTTATTAAAAAATTTTTGCTTGCTATGGAATTATAGCTTAATTGTTTTTTAAAGAAATACTTTAAAGTGCTTGATCCACTCAATTCTCACTTGCATTGTTTCCAGTGACATCTGCATTGCCATCCTTATCTTTGATTCTATGTATCTAATATGATTTTAAAATGCATTTCCTTTAGAACTGTTTTTGACATAATTTGATTATGGCACGACTCAATGTGGTTTTATTCACATTTCTTGTGCTCGAAGTTCATTGAACTTCTTCCGTCTATAGGTTTATAGTTTTCATCAAATTTGAATATCTCTTCAAATATTTTTCTGTCTTCCATTCTGTCCTTTGAAGACTCCAATTATATGTGTTATATCACTTGAATTTGTCCCTGAGCTCACGGGTGTTCTGTTTATTTTTAATATCCTTCCCTCTCCCTCCTCATTCTATTTAACTTTGGGTAATTTCTATTGCTTTGTCAAGTTCACTAATCTTTTCTTCTGCATTATTTAATCTGCTATTAACCCCATCCAGCTCATCTCACACACTGTAATTTGCATCTCGATTTGGATATTTAAAAAAATGTTTTATGCCTCTACTTGACTTTTTGAACAGGTGAAACATAGTTATAATATGTTTTAATAACTTAGTCTGTTGATTCTAACATTAGCGTCAGTTCTGTGTCAGTTTGGATTGAATGGGTTTTCTCCCCATTATGGGTTGTGTTTTCCTTCTTCTTTGCATACATGGTAATTTTTAAATGTGTGCCAGAGATTGTGAATTTTATCTAGTTAGAGCAGAATGTTTTTGTATTTCTTCAAAAATTATTGAGCTTTGTTTTGGGATGCAGTTAAATTACTTGGAAACGTTTTTGTCCTTTCGTGTCTTTGTCTTGTTGTTAAGCCTTTTTAGGTAAACCAAAGTAGCAGTTGGTGTGGGTCTAACTGTTCCCCATTACAGAGGCAAGATTTTAGAATGCATCCTACGACCCCCCCCATAGGTTTTTTTTCCCTTTCTTGAGCAAAATTTCCTGTCATAATATTCTATTCTTTAAATCTATTATTGAGTTTCATTCACTAGTACTCACAAATTATTAGCATATGTCCTTATAAGTATTCTAATAATTCATAATTTTAAAAAATTTACTTTGAATTTCACTTTCTAATATTCTAAAAATAAGACAAGAAAATATAAAACAAGTGGTCATTGTTTGCTTGTCTCTGATTCAGCATTAAATACTTATAGTATATAATTACTATTATATGTCTTCTCAATCTAAATAATTTTGCTTCCTTTAAAGAATGAAATAGAAAGGTAAAATTTCTCTATGGTATGTTCATTATTTCAAGTTTCTCAAGTCAAAAATGACTTTAAATTCAAACGGCTTGTTGGGTATTCTAACTTTTTATGCAAACCAAGAAAAAAAATTGAAGAATAGTCTTTTTGTTTTCTCTAGTAGGCCATTTCATTCTGTCTAGGGACTATGAACTATAATTTTTAGAAATTTTTTAAAAAATATACTTGCTCATGTCAGTTCTCTGTGGACGTCAAATTTATTTGGAAATGCTGGTTTGAATTTACTTTAATTATCACTTATTTTGAAAGCCAGGGGATAATAACTGCTTACTAGCACGTTTAAGGGAACTCAGCTAGCTGTTTCCATATTGGTCATTTGACCTAATTAAGATGGCCGTGAGAACGGGCAATAGAAATTGCTCTTATTATACGTGAACTGGCCCCAGAGTGCTGCTCAAGATTCTGTTGACTCTTAGGTAATCTGTCACTAGCACATGAAGAAAAATATGTGATGTCATAAATATCACGTAGTGAGAGGTACGGAAATCAGTTCAACTCAGTAAAGTCTGGAGGTTTTTATTTTGTTTTCATTATTTGCCAACAATGTCAACAAGCATTCTCCATATTCTTTCCTTACTGCCCGAAGTATTTTTATTAGTGAGTTGTAACAAAAAATTACTACGGATTGAGAAAATAATTTATTTTTCTGAGCTTTTTAAAACAACAAAACAGAACAAAACACTGGAATAGTCGTGGGTTTTGTAGATTATGCTGTGTCATACTCCATGTAGAATTTCCATAACCTTAAAAAGAAGTTTTTTAAGAAATACTAGAAAAGTTTATGACGACTTCAGCTGCTTTTAGACCTCAGGAGGGTAGGCATGAGAAATGGGAGAGACCCCCCCCCGCCGCCGCCCACACTGACTCTTGACTTACATAAAATAAAAACAGACTTAGTTCCTTAACTAATGACCCGAGCATGCAGACCTTAATCTCACTTTCTATTTATAAGCTCCTAAATTTACTGTAGAGAACACATGTTCAATGAAAAAGGAAAAGCATTTATTTTCTCTCTTTTTTAGGGAGAGAGAGAGAGTGAATTGGGAAGAAGGGGCAGAGGGAGAGAGACAATCCTAAGCAGACTCCCCAGTGAGCACCGAGTCCAACTCAGGGCTCGATCTCATGACCCTGAGGTCATGACCTGAGCCAAAATCAAGAGGCAAAGACTGAGCCACCCAGGCGCCCAGGAAAAGCATTTCTACATACAATTGGAACATAGAATTGTTTGATTTTTAACAATTTCAAGAGTTAAAACATACTCTCTGGTTCATGTTTAAGGCCACATTCCCAAACTGGTTTCCACACAGAGATGTGAGTAAATGTTCACTTGACCGAAGACTTCTATGAGGAGAACAGATTAAGAAATTTAGAAATTTCCCCCTTAACATTAACCTATGAAAGACACTAAGAAATCCTTCCGTTTACTCCACGTTTTCTAAGCATATTTGACCTCAGAATACTTTCCCAGAGGAAAAGATGATAAACCCTATCATTCTTCTGTGGCCCGTAAGATGCTGAGGAATCTCGTTCTCTGACCCACAATAACTTGATTTTCTACCTGTTTCCTCTATCTGCTCTGATTTCAGCCAGTGGCCTCCTGACTGTTCCCTATCAAAAACACCCCGTGTGTTCCCACCTCAGGGCCTTTGCATAGCTGTTTCTTCCACCTGGAATGTTCTTTCTTCCCTCAAAGAGTCACTGGCTTGTTGCCCAGTTCCTTCAGGTGTCTCATCAAACGCCACCTGATTAGAAACGTCCTCCCTGCTCAACCTGCACAAAATAGAGCCCTGGACCCTCTTTCCTCTCCCTCTGACCTTCTGTTCACCTTTTGAAATGATACACAGTTGCCTTAATTTGTTTTTGATGTTCTCCTCCAACGAGAAGGTCAGTCGGCTCCTTGGGGGAAGGGGCTTCATCTGTATTGTTTTCTGATGCATCAGCGATGGCTGAGGAGCGCCTGGAACACAGAAGGTGCTCAGTTATCGTTTTGGAGTCGGTGAGCCAGTGAGTGCATGGGTTTTGCTCCTGCACCGCGTGTGCGTGGGAAAGCAATTAGAGTTACAGCAATGCCAACGATAATGACAATGATAATAACGAGATAACATTGGTTAAACGCTACCAGGTAGGGGCCAAGCTGGTTGGAGAGGGAAGCAGGCAAGCCTGCGCATTGTGCTGATAGCCGCTGGACAGAGTTTCAACTTCAGCGTCGGGGCGGTGAGGAGTTACCCCCTGCAGGTGAGGAAGGAGATGAGCAGCGTTTTGCAAGGATGAATCTGGGATAAGAGGATTGAATGAGGGAGAGGCCGGAGGGGTCCCTTAAAGTCATATCGACTGTTACTAATTGTCATGCAAACTAGGACGGTAGAAGTAGAGAACAGTCCCATCGGAAGGGCACTGTGAAGCTGGCAATAATGCGACAGGGTGCTGTTCAGGGTGGAGTGGGTGAGGGAGGAGGACGGATCTAGGACCATCTCTGTGGTTTTCACCACATTGGGAAGGGGCACGACTTTGCCGTAGGACGTGCTGAATTGGCGGGGCTTGTTGGCATCCCTGAGTGGATTGAGGCTCGCAGCGGGACTTCAGCTCAGCACAGGGGGCTGGGTTAGACATTCAGGCTAGAGTCCTGCTCGCAGATTGGTGGTTGCGGATGAGGGGCTAAACGCGCTCCATCAGGTCCCGGGGGAGGCTGGAAGACACTGGATGTGGAAGCTCCGGGGAGCGGGAGAGGAGGTCATGGTCAGCGCAGCACGGGCTGAAAGCTACAGCTGAAGGAGAGCAAAGACTGTCCCGGATCTGGTACTGAGAACGTTGGGGACCCAGGTGAGGGGAGAAGAGTTCAGAAAGCACGAAGGTAGCCATGACTGTGGTGGTTGTAGGAACAGGGCTTCTTGGAGCACGTACTCTTTTCAGTAGGCTTTTAGCACATGGCCATACTTCACGCCCTCCCCCCAGGATCCCATGACCTCCTGAAGGCGAGGGCCTTTCTTCCTGCAGCTCTACCCTCCACGCCAAGCCAAGCATCACGTCTGAGAGATGCTAGGATCTCTGGGAGTGTTTGTGGAACACGTGCGTTCGTGAGTTGGGAAGAGGGTAGAGGCAAGGGAGGAGAGACTGACTTGGAAGCTTATAGACTTCAGCTCTGTGCACTTCCCTTCGGGGAAGGCAGGGAGTCTGGGCAGCTGCTAAAGGGGATCTGGGGTCCAGGAGCACTTTCTGATGTGGGAGAGGTGTGGGCATATTTATGGGTTAACGTGAAGAAACCAGTGGGGAGGAGAGGCTGACAGTACAGGAGAGAGACAGGATGATGGGATGATCTCAGAGAAGAAAGAAAGAGATGTGCCCAGATCACCGCACGGCGGTGTGGGTGCCACAGCTGTTTGTCACTTCTATTCCAGTGGCTAATAATTGCACGATATTAGGTTCAAGATATCCCTGGCATGGCATCTCTCTTATTGCCCTGCTTCTGAGATGGCCCCTTGCAGGGCCTGGGGGTGCCGGTGGGACCAGGGAGGGTTACAGCCAGGTCTCAGGGACAGCTGGGCCTGCCCATGGGCCTGAGCTCACACGACAGCCTGCTCTGTGTCCACGGAGAAGCGTGGAGTTGCACCAGCTCAAGGGGGCCTCACGTGGCCTGGCCAGGCCCCTCCCCTTGGGGCTCGAGTTTGTTCCAGGTCTTCCCGGACCCCCTCGTCCGGGGAACCCCGCGACAGCTCCGCACTTTGGGGAGTTCGCCCGTGTCCTCACATCCACGCCTCTGTTCCATAGTGCTGCTCGCGCTGGCTGTGCTCCCGCGGCTGACACGTGGACGTCTTTGCGTGCTGCTGCCCTTGACCCGCGCTGAGCTGCGTTACTCCTACCCTCCGCGTGTGGCCGGCGACCAGGGGAAGCGTTTGCTCTGTGGATGCCGGCTGCCTGCGGTTCCGGCCGCGAAGCGCACAAGCGTCCGGAGCTCAGAAGGGGTTGTGGGTCGCGAAGGCGCTGCCGTTCCTTTCTCTGGATACCAAGAGAACAAGGCCTGGAGTGTAAGTTCAAACGAGCTGGAGACGCGGCTTAGGGGGTCGGCTTACAGGACAGCGTTCACACCGGAGGAGGCTACCGGGTCCAGCAGATGAGGATTGCCCCTTCTAACAGTCCGTTCACCCGCGCAGTAATTTCCTACGGGGTTCCTACCCCAGGCCACAGGCACGCCCAAGGCTTTGGGATTACCACGAGGGGGGTCCAGGGGAGGGACAGCCAGGAAGGCAGACCGTCCACTGTGATGGTGGCGCCAGCGAGGACCTGCTGCGGGGAGGGGGTCACGCCTGCACGCCCCATTCGGCAGCGAAGCTCTCTGTGGAGACCCTGATTTGATTCCACTTGGGAGGGTGATTTTTGAGATGTGGTCCCCTGGCTTTTAGTGAATTAGGTCTGACTTTTAGCTCATTTCACCTAACTCACAGTGGTTTTATGGGAATTAATTAGGTAAAGGGCTCCTTAGGGGTAGGACCAATGCAAAAACAGGTTCTTTGCTTTCTCTTAAAAAATTCGAAGAAGAACAGATGCCAGAATGGTCAGTTCATCGCTTTAAACTTCCTAAGGCTGAAGACACGATAAAATAATTTTTTCATTAAAAAATAACAAAACGGATTTCAGGATCACCCAGATTTTGGGGGCATTTTATCGTGACAGCCCTTTACCACCTTTCCATTGGGGTTGATGAATAAACGATGAGTGGGGTGGTTAAGCACATCTCCCATGCTCCAAGTTCAGAAAACAGTTACAAGGCAATTAACTATCGAGCCACTGATTTCAGCCAGGAAGTCCATATTCCCTGGGAAGCCTCGTTGTTCTGGAAAGTCTGTTGAGCCTGAGACTTGCCCATGGAGGAGCGGAGAGACAGTCTTTGTTTCCTTTCTTTCAATTCAGTTTACAAACATCCGAGCACCTCTCGGGTCAGATGCTGTCCGGGCACAGGGGTTCTGGGGTGCAAGAGCGCCACGCCCCATCCTAACGTGCCTGTCACATAGTGAGCTGCTCGGAGCAGGTGCGGGGAGCCTTGTGCTGGGAGTGACTATCTGGTGCTTCAGAATCGAAGTGGAGAGATGCCCAATCAACTTAAGCCCCAGATAGATTCCCAGAGGAGGTGATGTATAAGCTGGAACCTACAAGACAAGGAAGTGCTAGCCTCCGGAAGACAGTGTCCTTGTGGGGAGCCGAGGCAGTGTGCATGCCTGGTGCGATGATGAGGAGGTGAAGCCATGAGGAGAGGCAAGTCTGGGGCAGGTGGGGGCTGGGCAGTGCATCTTGGGTTTAGGAAACCCCGTGGGGGAGTCTGGTCTTCCATCAGAATCATGGAAGATGGCTTTAGGGAAGTGACAAGGTCAGATCGGTGTTTTGCAAGAGAACTGTGTCTGCGATGGAGCAGAGAGAACTAGCCTGGCTGGCAGGAGACCAGGAGAACTTGGGACCATGGCTCTGGTGACAGATGGTGGGGCTCTACCCTGAGATGGGGCAGAGGGAACAGAGAGACAGAAATGTGACCTGATGGCTGAGGTGTAGGGAGAGGGGTGGGTGTCAGAGCTGACGTCCAGGTCTTGGTGGACGGCCGGTTCTTTTGCTGGGATGAGAGGACACAAACCAGAGCAGGTCCTAGAGAGGTAGTGCTGAGTTCGCCTCCGGGCATGTCAAATTTAAGGAACTTGTGAGATAACCCGAAGCAGGTGGATGCTGTTGTGAGTTGATTGCTCACCCCCACGTGGTAGGTTCAAATTCTGACCCCTGGTGCCTGTGAGTGTGACCTTACTTGAAAACAGGGTCTTTGTAGATGCACTCAAGATAAGATGAGGTTGTCCGGGGCTGGAGGGACCCTGTTCTAGTGACTGGTGGCTTTATAAGAGAAAGGGAAGGGAGACCTGGATACGGACCCAGGAAGAACATCACATGATCATAGAGGCAGAGACGGGACCGCACCAAGGATTGCCGGCAGCAGCCAGAAGCTAAGAGAGGAGGAACCAACCTTACCAACACCTTGATTTCTGACTTCTGGCCTCCAGAACTGGGAGACAAATTTCTATTGTTTTCAGCAGCCCAATTGGTGGCCCCAGGACTCTGATACAGTTGAATTGATGGAATTTGAGAGAGAAGTCCGAGTTGCAGATGCAGATCTCAGCACATCAGCAAGCAGGAGGACTGGTGAAACCCTCGGGACATGGGAGCAGGCTGTGCAGGGAGAGTGGGCTGAGAACCTCGGAGGTACCAGGTGACGATAACCATCTCCCTCTGGGGAGCGGGACCTCCTGACGCCCCAGGCAGTTTTGGTGATTATCTAAGAGTGGACGAGCTGCCCTCAGACAGCCCCTCCTAGAATTTAATGTGTACTCAGGTCATCTGGGAATCCTGCTAAAATGCAGGGTCGGACACGGTGTGAATTCTGCATTTCCTAGAGCTCCCCGCTAGTGCCTGGGCCACACCTGGAAAGGTGAGGCCTCAAAGGGTTAGTCAGGTGGTGAGAAGAATCTAGAGAGGTCCCATCAGGATGGTCCTATCTTGAAGCCAAAAGAGAAGGTACGGTAGGAAGGTGGCCTTGCTGTCAGAGCCAACACCATGGAGGGAGCGAGAGCGAGAGCTGAGCCGTGCGCGCTGGCTGGTGCAGTAGGCCAAGTGTCCGTGGTCACAGGCAGAGGGAGAGGCCTGGAGCAGGCGCGAGCCAGACAGCAGGGGTTGGTCGGGGAAAAGCAGGCTGGGTCCTGCTGCTCCTGAGCACGTCCGGCCTCGGGGGGTGGAGGGGCGTGCTGTGCAGCCTCAGGAGCGGCCAGCGGTGCGGCGTGAAGAAGCCACCTGGCTGCGGGATGTCTAGGCTGCTTCAGACCAGGAGGGACAGGTGGCATCTCAGCATCCGAGGCCGAAGGCGGGTGGAGGGCAGGCAAGGATCCCGCTTCCCCAGACCGAAAACCCTGGGAGAGAACCCGCAGGCCTGGAGGGAAGGGAGGTGCCTGCAGAATTTGGGGACAGATGGAGCGACTGAGGAGGAAATGATGGGCTCCCTGTGCTACGGGGGAAGCAGGCGGACCTAGGGTAAAGCTACAGGGAGGGAAAAGTCCCGGGGGAGAGTGGGGGCTGACCAGCATGCTGAACTCCATCCTGTCCTGTTCACTTTGCTTCGTGTCTTCAAGTAACAGAGGGCTTGGCTCGGGCATCGGGGAGCCTGGGGCCAGCCTCGCTGCTGACAGCCGACGCACCGTCTGGCGCAAGAGGATGCAGCCCGCCTCAGCCGCTGCTCCCCGCAGCCCCCCGCCTCCCCTGGCCTCCCAGCCTTCCACACCTGCAGACGTGGCACCACTGCTGTTCCAGCGGTTTAATGTTTCTGAGCCCTGGGGGCGGGTCCCCGGCCGGGCTCAGATCAGGTGCTCCGCGAAGGTCCCACGGAGGGGGTGTGAACGAACACAGCCGGGATTGGGGTGGAGACAGAATCGCTCCTGCATGTGAGCATGGAGGGGGGTCGTGTTGGCAGCACAATCGGGTTGGCCACATCTCAAAGATTCCACTCAGGGCCCGGGCTGGGGCTCCCTCTGGGCTAGAATGAACCAACCGATGGGAGGGATTCAGAGACCGTCCTTGCCAATGGGCTTCATCCAGACCACTGGCCCCGCTCAAACTGAACGCACCTCCCAGGAATCTCGGGACTTCGCACCTGCCAAGACGGCAGCCAGCTGATGGGAGGAAAGGTAGTGGGCAGCGTGGGTGGGTGCCGCTGGGCTTTGCCATGACCGTGCTGGGCCGAGGTGGGCGGCGGGCCCTGGGCGGGGAGTCCCAGCAGCGCGCCCCGACCTCGGGGACGGTGGCACTCTCCGTGACAGAAATGGCCCGGCTCCCAAACACATGGTTTATGGCCGAAATGGAAAAGCTCCCGAGCGCCATCAATGACACTCTCACTGCTTATAAAGACATGTGGGTTCTTTTCCAGAAAAAAATAAGGCTGCTGCCATTTCCCCCCCAAGCCATAAATGATTCAAATGTCAAGCTCGCCTGTGCCTTATGCTATGAGGGCATATTAACTTATCAAAGAAGCCGACGCATTACAGGCTGCTTGCCTTCCCCCACAACTCCGTATTTATGTTTGAAATCTCAGGATATGTTACCTGCGCTCACCACCTCCCCTTCCTCCACGGGAGATTTATAACGCAGCCAGCCGGCAGAAGAGGGACAAAGAAGTAAATATAGTAATATGACAGATTTATTTTGATGTGTTTTATGTGCTTGTGATCTTGCATGCTTTATGTGTTTCTCCATGTCTGCTTCTGTCGTTCTTCCTGCTTTCACCCCTTTTTAACAGCAAGTTCAGTAAGTTCTTGGATGGGAGGGCCTGGGGAAGGAGGGAGGAAACCAAGCCTTTTCCAAGCTTATTTGGTTAATCGTGACACTTTTTTTTTTTTTTAACCTGCAATTTGGTAATTTCTATCATATTCACACCTGGCTCACACCTGGCTCCTGGCAACATTTCGTAGGAGAAATGAGTCATTTCTTTTTTTCTGTTTTCAGTCGTTGTCTGCAGGGTGGCAGGAGCCATCATTCCCAGTCCTGGCGGGTCTCCTTCCTGTGCGCTGTTCTCCTCTCTCTCTCCAAGTTCCCGAAGCAAGTGGTGCACTGGTCCTCCTTGAGGCAGGGGCCGAACCAGAGGTAGTCCTCAGTGTACGTGTCCGTGGAACAAATGGGATGCATCCGAGGTTCACCCCTGACAGCCTGGCCGGGGGCAGGTGAGGGGCGGGCATGGGTCTGCTGAAGGGAGGGGTCTCGGATGTGAAAAGATGCTCTCTGCATCCGGAGGGCCATTTAGCCCTGTCGAAATTCGTTGCCAGAGTGGTGATCAGAGGAAGGGATGGGAAGTGCTCAGGCCGAGAATGGCTTTGGTGGTCCAGAGGCTGCCTGCCATGTACCCCGAGAGGCAGTGTTGCATTTAACACTTGTGGAAAATTGTAGAGCAGAAGACAAGTGGGTGCCAGTTGGTCTCAAGGTGATGAATGTCGAAGTGCGTCACCGGAGACTCCCTTTGGGTGCCCCAGACAAAGCAGCTCATAGAGTTTGTAGCAACGTTGCAAAATCACTTAGCATCAAAATCCCAGGAGAGCCCCAGCATTTTTGTTACCTTAAGCAAAATAGGCTTAAGAAAAGATAAAACAACAACAACGAATTCTTTGCAGGGTGTCTGTGAAGATGACTAGAAAGAGCTGCTGGAAATATGCGCCCCCCCCCCCCCAGGATAAGCATTGTATAGCACTTTCTGCCAGGCAACGACACTTTGGTGGACCCCAACTTGTAAAGCTGCGGGGTCGATGAGGCCAGAGGGCTTGCACTGCATGCGTCACCGAGAGCCACAGATGATGGGTGCCCGCCCTTGCTGCACACGACAGCACGGGGCTGGCCCCAGCCTCACACAGAGCCTGACCCGGTCGCAGAGGCTGAGCCACATCGAGCCATCACTACCAGTGGGGCCAGATGGGGGTGACAACCGGCGAGTGATTTGTCACTTCTCCCCAGCACAGCGAAGGCTCATTCCCAGCTTCACAAAATTGCAGAGGACGCCAGCAATACTAAAAACATACACGGGTGGACGGGTTGTTCCTGTGGGGGTCATTACGTGCCTGTGATGTGAAATGATAAAAAATATTAAGGGGACTTTTATGTTGTAACAAATGAGGAGCCGCGCGCTGGACGGCCCGGAGAGGAGGCAGAAGATGAGTCTGGGGGGCAGCGTGATTGCTCGACGTGAGAGGACGGGGGAGCGCCATCCGCAGCGACCTCCGCCTCCCATCCATCCTGCCTTCATTAGGGTCGCTATTCCCCCAGCTTGAATATTCGATATTTTCAACTCATTAAAGGAAGAGAATTTTTTAAAAATGGATTGCCCCCAGATTTTCTACAAATGGCCACTCGGAAGATTATCGGGGCCCCTTTGCCATTCACTGCTCTATAACTTTCCTCAGGGTAACGAATGAGCGTTTGGGGTGTTTCATCGGCTCCAACAATTTCCCAGTTTCCCATGGATCAGCGGTGACAGGAAACCCCAGGTAAGGATGACGGAAGGAAAATGAAAAGACTTAATTTTGAAAAGCTCCTAAACGCCTCCAGCCTTGTCTTGCACATCTTTCGGTGACTGAGTACTTGGAAACGTGCACGCCTCTGGCTCAAACGTGATGATTAAAAAAGAAAATTAAGTATTCTGTTTATACCAGGGGGGACACCTGCTTAAAGCATCCTGCTTGATGGGGGGCCGGGAGCTAAGGACGCTGGAGCTATGGGCTCCCCGTAGCAGCGCTGAGGCCCTGGATTGGAGGTGCCCCCCTCAGGTGCCGAGCCTCCTCCGTGACACCGAGGCCACACGGCACACGGTCCCCCCATCGGTGGCAGTGGTGGCAGGAGCAGCTCTCGCTCACAGTCCCTTGTCAGGGGTCCAGCGGGTCCCTTTAGAAATTCCCGCATCTGCCCCCCCTGCTCTCTTGGGCCAGACGCCCCACTACTTCTGGAAGTTTGTCCGAATGGTTACAATTTGGGAAAAAAAAAAAAGGTAAAAAGTGACCATTGTCCTCTACTTTCGAGGAAGAATTATGTTGCCTTTTTCTGAGAACCACAACCAGTCATTCTCAATTCTCACAGATGATAAATTATAAATGCTGTGTGGGAGCTCTTGGTCTTGGCCTGCAGTGTCTCCTCGCTCCGAAGCTGGTGAGGACCTGGAACGAGCATGAGAACATTCTCTTCCTCTCAGGCTCACTTCGTCCACGGGTTCTTCCATATCCTCCTTCGTGGCTTCGTGGCTGAGCGGGTCCCACATGGAGGAGTTTGCTCTGGGATGTTTACCTCTTGCTCCAAACCATCCGTTACTATCCATGGCCAAGATTTAACTCACAGCTCTGTTTCAAAGGAAGATTTACTTCTCTCTGTTAGGCTCCATGAAATGCTGAATGCCACCTCCCATCAACTTAAGAGGGCCACACGTTGGGAATAATATTTGAACAAATGCTCATGGAAAGTAGAAGGGACGTGACATGGCTCCCACTGCGGGCTGTTCTGTTCTCACTGCCATGCTGTGTCCTTTCTCTGGGACCAACCTTCTCTGTGAGTTTTAGCGACGGCAGGTTACCTTGAGCCCATTCTGAGAGCAGCCATTCTTACAGAACTTTGTTGTGGTTGTTGCTGTGGTGTGTGTGTGTGTGTGTGTGTGTGTCTAAATTGTAATAGTTCTGGTGACCTTGGATCCAAAAAATGATTGAAAAAAGATAAATGGAGCATCAGTAATGAAATTTGTAGCCTGAAAAACAATGGGAATATCAGAGTTTACTTCCAATATGGAGGACTTTTTTAATTCTAGTATAGTTTTTAACAGGTACCCTATGAATGGATTTCATGTGGATTCCGGCCTTCTCTCTTACGGGGAGGGAGCTGTGCGCTCGGGGCGGGTGGAGTGGGGAGTGGAGAAGAATCCGGTGAGGGGGTTTGAGAAGCATCAACACTGAGCTCTTCCTGCTTGTACGTTACTTGGTGATGACTTTCTTTTTGAACGTTCTCACATTTTAAGAAAAAAGTTCTACTGATTTTTCCATTGTGTGAAGGTTTTTCTCTCTCAAGTGCGTAAATGATTTAAACTGAGGCATAAAGATATAACTTTGCGATGTTCGTACAGGAGATCTGAGAATAAGCATGATTTTGGGCCTCTTGATGATGTGAGAGTTATAATGGGGCCTCTTATTCTTGGATTCACGAGACACACGAACGGGAGTGGTCTATCATTTCTTGGTCTGAAAGAGAACAGTCTAGAAGAAACATAAATGCAGCTGTGGCTGGGTGAGCACGTACAAGCAGAGTGGCTCTGCTCATTTCTGACTTTTGTCTGCAGGTGAAACCCGGGTGGTGTAGGCGGGTGGGGCTTCCGCGTTGGCCAAGGTGGGCGAGGCTTTGGAGACGCGGTGTGTGGTGCGGATGCTTTCAGACCAAGCCTATCGTGGTGCTCATGGTGCTGACCGTGAAGTTTCATGCCTGTGCCCGTGAGGCATATGCCTTGGAAACTCCTGGCCAAGCCTGTTCTCCCTCCCTGGTGGTTATTTCCCCCTGCTGCTTCCTACAGCCAGCTATGGGGACCAACTCAGCATTCCCTCCATTTCCTGGGAGCTTTGCTCAAAAAGTATCTATCAACCTCCTCCCCTTCCGATAGCAAACACTTCCAGAGCACCTGCTACGTGCCAGTCACTGTTCCAGGACTGTGGAAGTAGGAGCTGTTTGATGGCACACAGCACCTGTGTGGGGAGCAGGGCTCTGAGGGGCCCAAGGCAGGGCTGTGAGGTGTCTTCACTTGGGGGCCGGGGGGCGGGGGGCAAGATCCATGAAACAGTCACCACTGGAGGGGTGCCCTGAGGCAGCAGATAGGGTGCTGGAATGGAGAATGACAATGGGGTCCAGCAGGGACAGGGACAGCAACCTACCCGCTAGAGAGGAGTACCCCCACCCCCGAAAAAATGAAGGCCAGAATCGATGATTGATGTCAAATCCACTTGGAAGGTGCCTGATAAACACGGTATCAGAAGACAAAGCCTCGACATCAGGACTAAATGATGACCATTTCAGGTTAGATAATTTGACTGTGATGCTCCGTGTGTTTTTGTGTTTTTGTTTGTTTTTTTGTCAATCACCTTTGACAACTTAATTCACCAGAACCTTTACGGGTAAAGTAAGGGATCTTCAACACAGGACGCGGTCTGCACTTGTGGGGGTGGGTGTCATAGGAAGGGAAGCACCTGCAGAAAAGACGGAGAATCTGTGAGGAGCGCTTCTAGCCAGAAACACTGACCCACTGCCCTGTTTCGAGCAAAGGAAGAGCGATGTTGCCTGAGGGCTAGGGGGAGGGAGGGTGGCGGCCAGGTAATTCCTGGTCTTAAAGATTTTTAAGGATTGTGAATTCTTTTTCATTGCAAAGGAGGTCACTGAAAAAAGTCTAAGCAAGACAAGGACAGGATCTGCTGTCGGCTCTAAGCAGGGTTGCCAGATAAACACAGGATGCCCAGTAAAACGGGATATTTGGATGGAGAGGAAACAAATTTTTAGTATAAGTATATGCCAAATATTTCATGGGACAGACTTCCCCTCCACCCCAAACAGCTTTGCTGAGATAGAATTCACATAACATCCAATTCACTCACGTGGAGTGTGGAATTCGATGTGTTCGGTGTATTCAGGCATATGCAGCCACCACCGCAGTCAACTTGAGAAAATATTCTTTGCCTAAGAAACCCCAAATGAAATATACCCTTAGCTATCATCTTCCTGTCTTCCCAGCCCCACCATCCCGTATCCAGCCCAGAGAAACTACTAATCTCCTTGCTTTCTCTATAGATTTCTGTAGTTTGGACTTCCGTGAGAATGGGATCATGTAATATGTGTTCTTTTGTAACTGGCTTCTGCTCAGTGTCATGTTTTCAGGATTCAGTCATGCTACAGAGGGTATCATGTTACATGTATGTGTTTAGCTGACTAATATTCCATCATGTAGATGTATCATGATAGGTGCATTCACTCATCTGCTGATGCACATTCGGGTTGTTTCCAGCTTTTGTCTGTTGTGGATCGTGCTGCTACGAACATTTATATACAAGTGTTTGTATGAAAACATGTTTTCATTTGTCTTGGGTTTATACCTACGAGTGAAATTGATGGGTCATATGTGCATGAGACACTTATACTAAAAAATATTCATGGACTATCTGAAATTCTAATGTAACAGAGCATCCTGGGTTTTATTTGCTAAATCTAGCCGCTTGAGTTAAAAGAAGATCATTTTTGCCACACAGTGGAGCATGAAGCAGAAGCTGGTCCTATGTGAAAAGAAAAGTGGGGGCTCAGCTGGGGGCTGTTTCAAAAGGATGGGCGGGCCATGCTGGTGGCTTGGGCTCCTGCTGGCTTCACAGACACAAAGAGAAGGAGTCGGTGTGAGAGAGACCTACGGGCCTCGGCCAGGTCAGGTGTCAGGGGTTTGGGGAGGGAAGAGGCACGCTGGAGGGATAGCGCCGTCAGAGGGCAGGGCCATCAGAGAGACCTTAACCGGTAGGTGTGGGGCTGGGGTGGGGGACTGGGGCCGAGTCTCCTGCATGACCCTCACCTACCGGGTTCGGGCCAGGAGCACCGATGGAAGACTCTTCACTCTGCTCTGCTGCCGTTTCCTGTGGCATCAGCTTCTCCTGCAAGTCCCCACCCTTCCCGGGCCGTCCCCACACCTGGTGTTGGTGGCAAGGCTTCCTCCTTCCACTTGACCCTGCTGCTGCCCCTTGTTCGTGCCCAGCTGTGCTTCCCTGGACGTGGGGTGAGGGTGCAGAGGGAGCATTTTGGTATGATCTGCAGGGTTTATGGTTTGACAAAGAAAGCACCTAGATGAAAAAGAAAGTGTTTAGACTTTGTGGACAAGCAGCTTCTCACCCGAGTGTCCTTGGAGGGAGGAATGTACAGTGTATCGGTGAACTTGGGTGCACGGCAAGAACAGGAAGGTCCTGATCAGAGGCCTGGGGCCTGGGCGACCTATCAGTTCTGTTTTTAATTTTGGGAAAAATCACTAAAAGGGAATCCCAGAAATTACAGCTCAGGGGTGACAGCCCCGTGCTCCATGACACAGCAGCCATTCCCATCTGCAAATCAGAGGGGCTGAAACTACTCGAGGTCTATCATCCTGACAGCAGGGTTGGCCAGGGACACGAGGGTCTCTCAGTGTCAGTGGTTGGTTTAAAGCCAAGAAAGAAAATCAAGCCACTTGCCTCCCGACTTCACTCTTCCGGGGAGGGACTGTGTTTTCATGGTCTCTACTCCCAGAGAAAGAACCCTGGAGTTTTGTCGTGTGTCGTTCTGCATCCCACAGTCAGGACCCCGGGAGAAGCTGGGATGGGGATGAGACCCATCCTAGAACCCCGTTGAAGAGAACCATGTCTGCGTGAACATTGAACAGCGCTCATGCCTAGCTGTCTAAGGCTGCTCGGGTTTTCTAGAGTACGTCTTGGTTTTCCTTGGTCCTGGTAACCCTCTTGAGTTATGCCCTGAGTAGAGCACATTCTACTTAACAGGGAGTAGAGGAAAGCCCATACAGGAAGCAGGGAAAACTCCATGTCCCAAGAGTCAAAATGGACTCCACGGGGCCCTTAATGAATGTGTGTAGCTTGGTTACCATCTTCCCACGTCCTTTCTTCTGACCCAGCTCAACCCAAAGGATTTAGCAGGGAGAGTCTTGATACAGAGAAAAAGACCTAAGAGGCGTTGGAATCACTGCTGAACCGGTCCCCGCCCAGTCTGCTTAGAGCGACTGAGGCCAGGCACTGTGGTCAGCCATTCCACTCCCAGTTCTGACCTTGAGCCCCAAACCATCAGGGTGCCCAGGGCCACAGAGACTCTTCCTTAAGGCCAGGGAATGTGGTGTTTAGAAGGGCCACTTATCATTCAGCCTATGGCCACTGCTTGTCCTCCACCTTCTCAAGATGGAATGAGGATGGGCATGGGCCCACGATGCCAGGAAAGGGACACTCAGACCTTTCCAAAGGCCAGCTGCCCTCTGGCCTCCAGTCAGGGGATGGGGACTGCAGGGAGAGGTGCAATTGTTCTCACTGTGACATAGGACCGAGTTCCGCGTATTTCCTTCTTGCAGGGCTATGAGTGACCTTCAGAAGCACAGGCGCGTCTCTCCCGGTCCATCCTCCTGAAGCTACCCCAAGGCCATCTAGGGAGGCCAGGCCAGCAGACGCCACATGCCTTTGCAGGATGCCACCCACGGGGTCACCTGTTGGAGAGGTAGTCTCCATCTTGGGGTCTGCCATTTGAATGTATCCTTCCCACAGTGCCTCCCAGGTCCCTCCTTCCCTGCCCCCACCCACCATCATTCCCTTGGGGAGGTGGGGAGGGGGCGGTCCGGTCTGCCCCTCACATAGCGAGGAGAACCAGGAATCCTGTGGGCTTGGCGGTCATCTCCCCGTATAGCTGTGCTTTTATATTTCTGAGCATAATTATTTCCTAATACGAGCCTTGAAACTCTTTCTGATTTTTCCTTCCTCTGCTAGTGATTTATTAACAGATGCACCCGCAGTCCCTACCTCAGAGGAGTTTTTTATCTGCCAGTTGTAAATATAAGGTATGCAAATCCAGCCAGCCATTCACCCGATATCTGCAATCCAATTGAAGTGGTCACATAATAAATTAAACACCCATTTGTGCTAGCAAGTGTCAGCCTTCACAGGGCCCCGCGTCCCCACATCGCGGCCTTCCAGTGCCCCTTACAGGTGTCTGGATAGGAGGGGCACTCAGCAGCCGATTGGCAGAATTCAGAGCTTGCTGCTCTCCTGCAAAACTCCCCAGGCAAATGGCTCATCCTGCAGATGACAGGCTTGGGCAGAAATAGCAGCTTGTGAGTCTGACTTGTAGAAATAACTAAGTCCTTTCATTTGCCTACCCCCCCCCCCGCCCCAAATTTCTGCTTCCCTTCCTCCTGATGTTGGCCACAGAAGAAGGCATAGAGTAATAATTTTTACCTTGTTACAAAACAGATTTAACCTGGCCTGGTTGTCTCTTTGAAATCAGTCCATGGCACAGCAGGCACGGTGAAAAGTTTACACTTCGGGGAGCTGGGAGACAAGCTGGAAGCAGCAAAAGGGCAAGTTACTAAAATAGATCGTGGCGTTGGCTGGGCTTCAGCCGCTGGGCTGCGCGCAGACACTGGGTGTCAATCACAGCAGCTTGGGCCACCTGTTTGCAGGGGGTGTGCAGCCAGGTGGGGCAGGCTGCGGGCTGAGAAATCCACCCTTTGGACTCATTCTACCTTTTCCGTCACCAGGGGAATGGAACTGATAATGAAGCAGATAAAGCACTGTTTCTACACTGGGATAATTACGTGTAATTTCTGGACAGTTGGGAGCTGGGTTAGCCTGCACACCTGCACACTCCTGATCAAAGCATGCACCCCCTGAAGGCTAGTGAGATCTGGGGGGGGGGGCTAAAATGGTCTCCAGATCACACGCACGCCACTCACAATGTTTGCCTATTGAGTGGGACTGAACACCAGTTCATGGAGTGGAGTTGGTGCCCCAGATCCTGTGGGTAGAGGCAAACCCACCAAACTTGGGGAAACAGTCAAGGCAGGTGAGGGTCCTGGGGATAACCTTTCTGGCAGCTACTCACTTAAATGAGAAGAGTGGGAGGAAAGAACAAAACTCTGAATGAGCCAGATGCTTTGTTTGCTTTGAAAATGTTCTTCAAATGAAGCCATTTGATCCAAGTTAGAGACAGTAGAGTCTTTTAGGTTTGCATTTGTAAGAGAGAAGAAGGTATTTGTAGCTTAGGAAGGAGGTGAATTTGACAATGAGACTGTGTGTTAACTCCAAGGCAGGAAAATAAAATATTTGCAAGACAATCGCACAGTGAGCTTTACAAATATCTGTGTGAAATAGTCACATGATTAAAAGGCGCTTAGCAAACCCAAAACTAGCAGAAGGAAGGCAGTCATAAAAATTAGAGCAGAGACAAATGAAATAGAGAATAGAAGTACAGTAGAAAGAATTAATGAAACAGAATTTAAGTCCTCGAAAAAATGACAAAATTGACAAATGTTTAGCTGGATGGACTGGAAAAAAGAGAAGATTCAAGTTACTAAAGTCAGAAATGAAAATGGGACGTTACCACCTATTCTAAAGAAATATGGAACATTAGATAAGCGTAGCATGAACAAGTGTGAACCAAAGATCGGACAAGCTAGACGAAACAGACAAATTCCTAGAAACACAAAACCTACCGAGACCAAATCACAAAGAAATAGAAAATCTGAATACACCTATAATTCATAGGGAGATTGAATCAGAAACCAAAAATCTCCCATGAAAAAAGACCCTGAATCTAATGGTTTCACTGATAAATTTTATCAAACATTTAAAGAAGAACTAATATCAATTCTTCTGAAAACTTTCCCAAAATTTGGGGAGGAGAGAACACTTCCTAACTCATCGTATGAGGCCAACACTGTTCTGATACCAAAGCCAGACCAAGTCACCACCAGAAATAAAACGTTGATGCAAAAATTCTTGACAAAATACTCGCAAATCAAATCCAGCAGCATATTAAAAGGATTATATGCCATGACCAAATGGGATTTACTTCTGGAATGCAAGGATGATTCAACATACAGAAATCTGTGAACCACGTTCACAGAATGAAGGAAAAATACCCACATGGTATTTCAATTATGGCAGAACAGGCATGTGACAAAATCCAACACTTTCATGATGAAACAATCAAACTAGGAATAAAAGCAAATAATATCAACATGATAAAAGCCACGTAAAAAAAAACCCACAGCAAACATCATACTCAGGGATGCTAGATCAGGAAGGGAGAGAAGGCATGGAATTGGCAGGAACCTTCGCCCCTGCTTCCAAACGCACTTTAAAATCAGCTAAAGATGAGATGTAAAGATTAAGTGTAAAAATATAGCCCCCCCCCCCCGAAGGCACTAGAAGAGATTATAGGAGCATGTTTTATACAATCTGGGAGTGGGGACAAACTTTCTATGTAAGATGCCAAAGGCAGATGTCCCAAAGGCACCACTGTAAACTTGACTAAATAGCAAACGTCCTCCCCCACACGTCATCTCAAACACCCTACATGAGGCTTCACAGCAAGCGAGCACTTGGGGGGACGTGAGCCTATATGTTCAGTGGAAGCTTCAGGACCTAACATATATTTAAAAAAATGAACAAATTGATGAGGAAAATATGAAGATGCTCATAGAAAAATAGGTGGTAAACAGGTCATAAAGAAAATGAAAACCACAAATGGACCGCACAGGAGAAAAAAGACTTCACTTCTAATTCAGTAAGTCATATGACGGAAGGATTTATCATCTTTACAATGAGTAAAAACTGTGTGTGCGAAACTCAAAATCGCTCGTCTTAAAAAGTTGGTAGAAATGTTAGTGAATGCAGCATGTCGGGGGGATGAATTTGATAATAAGTCCCAAATACGTTAAAAATGGACGAACCCTCGACCCTGCAGCGGCAGGTGTAATGGCGGACGGAGGATTTACTCCGGGAGCTGCCCCGAGACCGCCATGACACGGGCTCACGGGGGTTTGCTGCAATGCTTGACAACGAAGCATCGGAAACCACGTCCTTGTTCAGAAACACAGGATTCCTTAATAAACAACCACACATTCATGTCAGAGCAAACGGTGTAGAGCCAAAGATCAGTGATTCTCAATCTGTGTTCCTGGCCACTCTCAGGGGGTTCCCTGGGGGTCCCCTTCAGGGCTGGCAGGAGCGCAGCTGTGGGAGCTATCTTCCTGATTTGTTTTTTTACCAATGTGAAAGACTTAGTTTGAACAAAACTTTCCTCACTTTAGGAAGGTTTAAATCCACTGTGGTCAAGCGATGTTTAGGTGCTTGGGAAGTTGTCCCCGAGGCAGTTGTTTTAAAGGCCATTACTGGGATGGTGCCAGGGCACGACCTGTCACCGTGTCTGTAAGCACGCACGCACACAGCATAGATCCCAGGGCTGAGAGCTTTGCACCTGTCCCTCTGACCAGGACCACTTCCCCAGGGCTCCCCCCTCTAGCCCTGCTCAGCAGGACCCCTGGCACCGCTGCTGGATGCCCCGTGCTGTGGGGCTAAAAGCTGGGCTCCCAGCCAGGCCGCTCGAGACTGCACCCGCTCCACTTCCTAGTTCTGTGACTCGGCAAGCTCCTCTGTGCCTCAGTTTACTCATCTGTAAATGAGTAGCTGTGAGGAGTAAATGAGACTAAACTCATTTGGCCTTGAATATTAACTGTCTCTGTGTGTAATGCTCATTATATGTGTGTATATATATATATATTTATATATTCAATACTCTACAGTTTTTTTGGTTGTTTATTTTATTTTTTTATTGTGATATGTTACTACACAGTATTAAATGTATATTTATACCTACATATTTTAATGCTCATTATATGCATTTTTATATGTATTCCTGTAATCTCACATATAGGATTAAATATACATATACAAAAATAATACTTACATATAAATATATTTTATATATGGCACAAAATATCCATGATTAAATATATGTATTATATATAAGAATCATAGATATTTCTGTGCATATATTAAAATGCATTTACTTATATGTCCATATAGGTGTTTGTGTAATGAGTGAAATGTCTTAACAGCGCCTATCTCTTGCTAGAAGGATTTTACAAAATCTATAATATATGCTCAATGAGTCCTATGCCACAGCACCTGGCGCCTCGAAAGCACTCCAGGGATGGTTAGCTATTACGATGATTGTCTCTTTACTTTTTACGTCAGACCCTGTCCTTCCTCTGCTGGCACTCCTACAGCACTTTCTTATCTCCCTCGCACAGCCCTCAGGAGGCGCTGTGATCTGGCCCCGCCTCTCGGACAGGCCTACCTTCTACCACTTTCCCCCTTAGGCTCACTCTGCTCTGGACCCTCTGGCTCTGACTTATCCTCAGACAGCCTGGTCTGTTCCACCTCAGGCCCTTTGCATGTGCTGTTTCTGCTGAATCTTGCTTGTCACCTCAAGCCCCTGCTCAGTGTCACTTTATCAGAGACACCACACACAGACCGCCGATTTCAGAGTGCTGTCCTCCATCTCTCTGCATGCTGTTCTGCAAAGCGTGTGGACCGTGTTGCCGTGTGACTTAGTGTTCATGTATGTGCTGTTCTGCAGAGCGTGTGGACCGTGTTGCCATGTGACCTAGTGTTCATGTATGTGCTGTTCTGCAGAGCGTGTGGACCGTGTTGCCATGTGACCTAGTGTTCATGTATGTGCTCTTCTGCAGAGTGTGTGGACCGTGTTGCCGTGTGACCTAGTGTTCACGTATGTGCTGTTCTGCAGAGCATGTGGACCGTGTTTCCATGTGACCTAGTGTTCACGTATGTGCTGTTTTGCAGAGCATGTGGACCGTGTTTCCATGTGACCTAGTGTTCATGTATGTGCTCTTCTGCAGAGCATGTGGACTGTGTTGCTGTGTGACCTAGTGTTCATGTATGTGCTGTTCTGCAGAGCGTGTGGACCGTGTTGCCTTGTGACCTAGTGTTCACGTATGTGCTCTTCTGCAGAGCGTGTGGACCGTGTTGCCGTGTGACCTAGTGTTCATGTATGTGCTGTTCTGCAGAGCATGTGGACCGTGTTGCCGTGTGACCTAGTGTTCATGTATGTGCTGTTCTGCAGAGCGTGTGGACCGTGTTGCCGTGTGACCTAGTGTTCATGTATGTGCTGTTCTTCAGAGTGTGTGGACCGTATTGCCGTGTGACCTAGTGTTCACGTATGTGCTCTTCTGCAGAGCGTGTGGACCGTGTTGCCGTGTGACCTAGTGTTCATGTATGTGCTCTTCTGCAGAGCGTGTGGACCGTGTTGCTGTGTGACCTAGTGTTCACGTATGTGCTGTTCTGCAGAGCGTGTGGACCGTGTTTCCATGTGACCTAGTGTTCATGTATGTGCTGTTCTGCAGAGCGTGTGGACCGTGTTGCCACGTGACCTAGTGTTCGTGTACTATCGAGTCCCCACGCTGAGATACAAGTCCCATGAGCCGCGTTGTGATGCGTTGGTGTCCATTGGTGTCCAATACATAGTGTGCCCAATATGTAAAAACATGTTGAGTGTATAGAGGAGCCTAAGCAGGGATTTACATAGTGAACGGACGTGCCAACGCTGCTTATCTCTGGGTGTGGTCTGTTCTTTTCATTTATTTGGTTTGTATGTATTGTACTTCTTTTTAACAATGGACATAAAACAATGATAGTTATCTTTAAACATCCGTTGAGGGACGAGGACAATCTGAGAGCCAGTGGGAGTCATCTGAACATAGCACTTTTTAAAACTTCGGAACCAGCTATCCTCATGAATCTACCTAATCATAGATGTGGGCTACCAAGTGTGTCTTTTTTTTTTTTATTGAAAGAGAGAGAGAGAGCATGCATGTGCGTGAGCAGGGAGAGGGACAGAGGGAGGGGTGGGGGAGAGAATCACAAGCAGACTCCCCCCTGAGTTTGGAGCCTGACACCAGGCTTGATCCCAGGACCCCGAGATCATGACCTGAGCAGAAATCAAGAGTTGCAAGCAACTGAGCCCCGCGGGTGCTCCACGTGTGTGTCTCGTATTCTGAGGCTATTTCTGCCTCTCAGAGGGACGTGTCCTTACAGATCATGTTTTTTGTCTGTGTATTTAAATACCGAGATTCTCTTTTCCTTTCCACATGCAAACTCTCACTTAAAAGTAGAGGCAGTTCACAAATAAGACAGAGCATAGACTAACACCACTTCTGCTTTGTCTAGTGGTGTGCACTGAGGCACGGGCGCTGTGCAGAGTGGGAGCAAGGTTAGTAGAAAAGAAGGAAGACAAGGGGAAAGACCACATTCAAGAGCTAGAGAAATCGCACTTGCCTAGAGCCTGGTTAATTTTAGAAAACGTTAGAAATTCTTAGCAAGACCTGCTATGTAATTTTCTGGGCCCTTGCTAAATAATTATCAAGAATTTCAAGACAGTGACAGGAGGGCAGGCTTTTCTAAGTTGGGGGATCCTGCACCATGTCCCAGATTGCTGGCAGATTGAAGTCAAATGGCATCCATCCCTCGCTGGTAGTGAAGACGGGAGACATGGACTTGGCATCCTGAGGCTTTCAGAATGTTCCAGCAAAAGGAATTGCCTCTGACATTTGGATTGAATCCATTCATTATTCTGACTTGTGGAAAGGGATGGGGCTGAACGTTGCTGGCTGGAGACACGGCGCCTCCTGGCTGGTGACACGGTGGAGGTGGTGCTGGTCAAGGGGGGACAGCTTGTCGGGGCCCCGGGCACAGCAGTGGGGGGTGTGGCCTGTGCTCCCTGTCACGCCCATGCAGGGGAAGGAGGCAGAATGAGGTAAACTGTGTACCCATCAATCCAAATGCCAAGAATGCAAGAAAGGACAGGATCGTGCAGGGAATATCGGGGAAGTGGTGTCAGCCTGTCTGCATGGTGGGATTCGCATGGTGGAAGAGGAAAAAATGGAGTCAAAGAAACTCAAGGAAAAATCATTTGGAGTGGACCTTGCCTTCCACACTTTCTGCGATCCTAGCATGTTGTCCGTGTTTCAGGAGTTTGGCTACACTATTGTTTGACTCTCCCTCTCCCTCTACCTCTCATTTTCCTCTGTTCTCTTTAATTCCTGTGTTTGGCTTCTCCTGGTTTAATTGCGTGGTGTCTGGTATGGGGGGCATCTCATTAATAGGACGCGTTCTTCGGTTCTGATTTAGCGAAAGATGATCCATGACCTGCTCTCAGCGTGCGGCTCTGCAGAGCTGGCTTCTGCTCCAGACGACTTGCTGAGTGAGTGGTCTTGGCTGGGCTAGTGAGCAGTCCTCCCGAGCTCCATATGCACGCGCACGCTAATTAATGAGGCGGACCCTTCACAAGCTCGCACGGGCGACATCAAAGTTTCTGTGCTTCTCTCCGAAGGACTGGATCTTTCAAAGGCCTCTTTCATTCTTTCTTTCCCTCTGCCTTCTCGAGAGATCTTTTTCTCCCTCTCACTTGGTTCCCTAATCCATTCACCTCCTAGCCACGTAGTGGCCAAGGCTTCCATCTGTCACCAAGTCATCACCTCACTCCTTAGACACCAAGGCATCCGTATAAAGTGACCGCCTCAGCGCCAGGCCCGAAGATACATCTGAGAGGCCCGATTGCTGCTCTCAAGGTTGCTGTGTGGTTCCTATTGTCATTAGGCGGATGGAATTCACCTACGGAAAACTTATGAACGCTCCTTTTTTTTTTTTTTTTTTTTGTATTTGTAAAAGGAAGTCTGACCACAGTGAGACCTGGCCTTACACATGTTACGGCGGTGATTATATAAAAACAAAACAAAATAAAATAAAACCAAAACAACAAGTGTTGGCAAGGATGTGGAGAAATTGGAACCTTTGTGCACTGTTGGTGGGGATATAAATTGGTACAGTTGCTGTGGAAAATGGTATGGTGGCTCCTCAAAAAATTTTAAAAAAATAGAGTAACTATATGATGCAGGAATTCCATTTCTGGGTCTATACATGAAAGAATTGAAAGCAGGCATTGAACAGATATTTGTACACCTATGTTGATAGCAGCATTATTCGTAAGAGTCAAAAGATGGAATCAACCCCAGTGTCCGTCGAAGGATGGGGGAGTAAACACAATGAGGTATGACATGCAATAGAATATTATTCAGCTTTAAAAAGGAAGGAAATTCTTAAAATGCTACAACATGGGTAGATATCGAAGATATGCTCAGTGAAATAAGCCAGTCACTAAAGGGCAAATACTGTGTAATTCCACCAAAACAAGGTTCCTGGAGTTGTCAATTTCATACAGACAGAGAGAAGAATGGAGGTTGCCAAGGGCTGGAGGGTGGGGCGTGGGGACAGGGAGTCATTGTTCAATGGGTGTGGGGTTTCAGCTGTGCAGAAGGAAGAGTTTTAGGGATGGATGGTGGGGCGCCTTGCACACATTGTACTTCATGCCACCAAACTGGACTCTTAAACCTGGTGAGGACGGCAAATTAAACGTTATTATATTTTGCCACAATTAAAAAAAAGAGAAACCTGAATGCCTAGATGAAATCCTTATAAGAAATATTTTATTTTTTAAATTTTTATTTTTTAAAGATTTTACTTATTTGAGGGAGAGAGAGAACAGGAGAGAACGGGAGGAGGAGCAGAGGGAGAGGGTCAAGCAGACTCCATGCTGAGTGCAGCGCCCGATGCGGGGCTCGATCCCAGGTCCCTGAGATCATGACCTGAGCCCAAATCAAGAGTTGATGGCTTAACCGACTGAGCCACCCAGGCACCCCCATAAGAAATATTCTAAATGAATATAAATTAGAATAAATTCCAGAATGGCGGGCTGCCGCGGCATCCTCATGGAACTCTGTCCCTCATGCCAGTGCCTCTCAGTTGTTAATACAATCTCAGCTGGGCTGTTCGTGACTGAGAGACAACCAGGGATATGGTGGTGAGGGTCAGGGGCTGTCTGGATTTGTCAGGACAAAGTGTCCCTGGACCCTGCCCATGGAGGTGCCCGGTGCTAGCTGGTGGCCTCTCCCCCTGCTCAGGGAGTGCTCCTGGCACCAGCTTCTGCCCCGCCAGGAGTGCAGGCGGTCACGGAGATTGATCTTCATTCTGGCACCTGCTGTGATGTGCCCAGCCAGCCCCACACTTGGTCAGCTCTGGTCGGGAATCCAACCTGGTTCCATTTTCAATTTTGGAAGCGTTGTTGCGGATTAAAAACCGGTCAAATGATGGGAAGGAGTCCGAGCAAACAGCTGCTCTGTCCCCGCCATCCTGCCAAGGCCTAAATGAGCCTTCAGGAAGCTTGAGAGTAATGAGGGTCTGTGTCCCAGCAGGAGTGATGACGGCCCGGGAACGGCAGAGTGTCGGGCGGGCTTGGGCAGCTCTGGGGAGGAGCTGTCCACGCAGAGCTGGCTCACTCCTATGGCCCACAGATACACGTGGAAACCGGCTGGGTCTAGTTTCTGATCAAACTTTCAGGACTGTAAAAATAAAGACATGACAATCTGGACTCTTCCTAATTGGGCGGTTAATCCACTTAGCTCTCTATAAGGAGCTACCAAGGACACGAAACCCAAAACGATCCGTCATCTTCTATCGCGTGAGTGTTGGTACATTTTCTTCACCTCTTGTCCGTTTCTTCCCTGTGAAAACCATTTTCGTGTGAACAGCTTGAAAAGCCCCTGAACTCTCTGGTATGTAAGTCAAGCATGGAACTTCAAGATGGTCTTTTCCTGATCCACTGTTGGAGGAGGGCCAATTGATAGGCAAAAAATGTGGAAAACCAAACATGCCCTGTTCTTGGCTCTCAAACACTGGCCAGCCTCAGAGCGAAAGTTCCAGAGTCTGCTTCTCAGCCGCAGAGGAGACACAAGAGCCCCGCAGCCTCAGCTGGGCCTCCGACGAGTCTGGTGTGGAGGGGAAGCCCCCTACCCAAGCATCCTCAAGGGACGTTCTGGAAAACTCCCTCTTTCCAAGACCGCGTTGAGTTCAATGAGAGTCTCTTTTGATTGGGGAACCATTTGCTTACACAGGTATTACAACCAGAGAGAGAAGCCCAACTTCCAAGGATAGAGTACCTGAAGGGTCCCTCTGATCCCACCTCCCTCCAAGCAGGGCTTCTGTGTGTGGAGTGGGCACTGCACGGAAGGGTGAAGTGAAGAAGGAAAGACATTGAAGGTCTGGGGAAGCAGGTGGAGCTGGGAGCTACTGGCGTCTGTAACCATCAATGACAAATGCTTTTGGATATTGAGATCCAGATAGAATTTTCTGTGTTATCTGACTTCATTTATTTGTCATTCAAGGAGAATTTAAAATATTTTTCTGTTCTTTCACATGAAGATGTTAACGTTCATGTCCTTTATTCCTGTGTTGAAATTCCTTAGATTCTTTATTTGTAGATTTATGCAGGGTACCGTACACCTTTCGTAAACTGTGTTTATTATGCTTTCTTACTGAATACGAAAAATGATCAAAACTAATCCTTGTGACCCTAAGATACATACTATCATTTCATATAGCAGCAAACATTCCATCCAGTTGGCATGCTATACTTAACAGTTCCCTCTTTGTTAAGTATTTTAGGCTATTTCTAATCTAAAATTATTATGTAAAAGTAGTTTTGTTTATTTTGAATTAATTCCTGGTGCCAAATAATTGTTACTGGCCCATAGGTGCTCTGCTGCTTTCTGCCACTATCAGCAATGAGTTAATGTCTCTTTTCCTACAGCTTCATCAGCATGGGTTTTAGGATTAAAACTTATTTTCTAATTGATTTTTATGCCTATCATTTTAATGAGCCCTTCCTTGCTAGGGAGCAGACTGGAGCAGTGACCCATGTGTCTGTAATCCTTGTATCATTTTGCCATCCCATTACTATCTGTTTCTGCTGGCGTTTGGAACCCTGTGCTGTACTCAGCTTGGGCTCTTTCCTTATGAGCTCAACCTAAGAGTCTGAGACTAGAAAGGTAAGCACATAAACAATTACACAATCGTAAACCATGATGCATTCCACAAAGGAAAAGATGCTGTGCTACGCGAGGGAATATCAAACTGGATCTGCTCCAAATGGGATTTTGGAGAACGGCCTTCCGAGGGAAAGAGAATTCGGCTAAGGCCTGACAGGGAGGAGGTGACCACAAAGGTCGACAGGGAGGGCTTTCCCACAGAGGGACAAGAAGGACTGAGGGCCGGGAGGTGGACGAGGGCCAGGCAAGCTTGCCACCCACCCACAGTGTGGTGGGCAGCAGGACCAAGGAACGTGCGAGGATGGAGGAGTTGGCGGGAGCAGGTGATGACCCTGCAGGCTGGCTCGTGTTGGGGTGCTGTGGGAAGCACGAGAGTCACCAGAGCACAGGTTTTTGAGCTTTAGTTTGAATGGTTTTCCCAGCCCACTTGGGAGGTGGCTGGGTGGTGCACTCCTGGGGGTCGCTTGAGCAACTCAGATGCCCCGGGCCTCGAGAATGGCTTTCTACTTGAGATGGTGGCATTGCATGGCTAGCAAGTGGTCGACACACTTAGAAATGCCTTGCAGGTGACCAGATGGACCTCTTGCTATGGATGCAACAGCCACAAGGCGGTGTGGAGTGCCCTTGTGGGAGTGGAAGGCACAGGGACTTTGCCCAGTACCCTCTTCACTTATCTAGATTGTGTCATTATGCCAAAGACTCCCGGAGACGTTTTCTCTAGACTTTTAAAAGAATTCCTTCCTCTTTCAGGGAAGTTCCTGTAGTGGGACCCTTACTGCTTTTTACTCCTACCTGTGTATCCACGTGAGAACAAGACCCCTGTTAGAGGGGGCAGCTCCCGGGGCCACCAGAAGGGAACTACACCAGACCACTTCTGCCCGTGGGTCTGCAGGACGGCTCCTTTCCCCATGAGTGGGGCTTATCACCCTGTGTGGCTATAGGAGTTGCCCTGAAAAAGAGACCAGCTGGAAAAAAACTGTCACATGAATTGCAAGTTATTATAACCATCTCGCTGAGTATTCCTTGGTTATCTGTTACCTGTCCAGGCTTCTTAAGTGAAGAAATATTAGCCATGTATTCGTATGGGCTTGGATAACCACGCTGATAAACAACCATATTTAGAATCACTCGGACACCTGATTTCAGTCAACATTTATATTTTATGTTATTATCATCCTCAAGTCTAACTTTGAATTTTAACGTGTTATTGAGGTGTAATGCATGCCACAGAATGCGCACACGGGACAACTAACCTTCAGTGTATAATCTGACAGAGTTTTGCATATGTCTACACCGGATCAAGATGTAGGACATTTCCAGCCCCCAGGGGTTTTCTTTGTTCTCATTCAACTCAACACACTCCTCCCCACGGGAATCATCATCCTGAATTCTTCCACCATCCATTAGTTTTCCTTGTTCTTGACTTTCATATGAATAGACTCATGCGATATATAGTCTTTTGTGTTTGGCTTCTTTTTTCCAACAGGAGAACTGAGACAGCCTTGTTGTTGTATGTACCAGCAGCTCATTCTTTGTTAAAGACACAATTTGTTTATCACCCTGTTGGTAGATGCTTGGATTGTTCCCAGTTTGGGGCGATTATAAGCAGTGCTGCCTTGGATATTCTTGTACGATTCTTTTTTGGACCTATAAACTCATTTCTCTTGGATATGCCTCTGGGTGGAATTGCTGGGTCATAGGGTAGATGTATTTTAGGTTTAGTAGACCGTGCCAAGCCCTGTTCTAAAAGTGGCTGCACTAATTTTCACTCCTGTGTACAGTGTATTTATAGCTTCAGTTGCTCTGCGTCCTTGCCAACACTTGGCTTTGTCTCACATTTAATTTAATGTTGAGGTGTATGCGTGTGTGTGTGTGTGTGTGTGTTTCCAGGGAAACCAGGGAGAATATGATGGTAAGTATTGAGATTATACTAGGTGCCTTGACTCTTTGGGCCTGTGTCTCTGAAACAATGGTGAGAGTTTGTGGATGGGGTTAATCTGGAAGATGGAGCTAGCAGAGGGCTCACAATTCACCTGGAGACTGAGACCAAAGGATGGGGCAATCAATCCCTAAGGACAGTGAAGCAAGGAGGTTTTGGAAACTTTTGTAAGATAACCAAATACATGTAGAAGATATCTGAAGATATTGTGGCTCAACTAGTCTAGTCAGTAAGGATCCTGGTAGAAAATAGATTGCACACTTTAATTGAGTACTTTGAGGAAAATTTAATAAAGGACTATTTGCTGAGATGTGAGGAAGTTGAAGGGAAATCTGCAAGCTAGCTAATGTATTATATATAAATGCTTATTCTGAAGGCAAGAGTTACTTGATTTAAAGAAGACAGTTGTGTGACAAGGTCCTCCTAAGAGTGTGGCCTTCAGTAGAGGCCAGCCAACCCATGAGACCTGACAGGGAGGGACCCAGGGCAAAACAGGTTCCAACCTAACTCTCTTTGCCCTATTCCTCTGATCTCCTTCCAGTAAGCTCATGGATGAAGCCGACCAGGAGCCAAGGACGGGGATACCTATTTATGTAGATATCTAAGTCCATATGCTTGGGTAGAGCTAGTGTGGAAAAGGATGGACAATGCATGTATCCAAAGAGGCAAAAGAAAGATTCACAGTCTTCTGGGTTTGCATAAAATTTATCATTTCCCATTTGAGTTTATTGTAAAACAGTGTGACCAACCAACACCATAAATCCTGTACCTGTGGAATGACTGAGCTAAGAAGGGCTTTCATTATCCATTTGCCTTTCTAAAAATTGTTACTTGGTTTCTACCATTTATAGAGAGTCATTTAGGACTGGAAAGGACAAATAGATGTCCCTTATGTCTCAGATCATTCCGCAATTGACATGAACTCCTCCACTACAACATGACTTCCTTGAAGGTCGGCACGGGTTCTTACTCAGTTCTGGATGCCCAGAGCTTAGCGCAGCACCTGGGCTGCAGCAGGTGCAAGGGAACTAGTGATGGGGGAATGATGGCTGGAACAAGTGGGCTTGGATGAGAAACACAATCGGGAAACACGTGCAAGACTAATTTGTGTTTGGAGATGACAAATTGTAACCAGAATGTTGAGATAGTTCACACAGTTTTTCAGAGAATTAAAGAACATAGTTCTGATAGAAATAACCTGTGGAGCACACAAGGCTTTTGCAGGGTTAGCGCTGATGCTGGTCGAGAGCAGGGGAAGGCACCTGGCGTGGCTCCTGCTCAGACAGTGGTTTGTTTATTTCCTGACCCGCTGGCCACATGACTCTGGAGTGCCTCCTGATT
This sequence comes from Ursus americanus, assembly GCF_024610735.1. Classification (NCBI taxonomy): domain Eukaryota; kingdom Metazoa; phylum Chordata; class Mammalia; order Carnivora; family Ursidae; genus Ursus; species Ursus americanus. The sequence continues at coordinate 4,399,601 of NC_142132.1, read as the reverse complement.
TGGGCACATGACCTAGATTCACAACTTCTTGGGGATCGTGGTTGTGTGCAGCTTGCTTGTACTCACCCTTGTCATTGTGTGCAAAGGGTGATGGCATGGCCATGACTTGTCCTGCTTTGAATATGATGTGATTTCAGTTCCTGCTCTAGCTCCAGCTCTGTGTGGCTTGCAACCACAAATACACTTCTCTAGTCCTGTGGCTTTTGCCTCCCAGCACACCTTTATCAGCACCCTCCAACCCTTGATCTTGGTGAATACAGCCTCCAAAACACTCACCCAATGTGTTCGGGTGGAACCTCTGGCTTGGGCTAACACCTGGATGTAAGCATTTGTTTAGGGATGGGCTCATGACACAGCTTGGTGACGGCCAAAAAGACTCACTCATGGGACCCTGGTTGAGGTATTGGTAGAGACCAAGGTGTTCTCTGTTCTACACTGTGGTCCTGAAGTTAATGGGACCCTGTGGGGAAGCTGAAAATCAAGAGAATCAAGAAGGAGGACTGAGAGAGGTATCTGGTGGCATCAGCCAAGCCCTGGGGCAGCCATCTGTACCTCTGCCCTCTGCTACATGAGACGATTATTCTTTTGTTCTGGCGTAAGCCAATTTTCATTGTGTATTCTGTTGTTTGTGATCAGAAGAGTTGTACCTCACGCAGATATGGTTGGAAGTTAAATAGACAGTAGCTGATGGCTCTGTTCTTTCTCATTCTCTTGTTTCATGATCTTAGTTAAACATTGGGTACAAAATGTAGGCTCCTCACCTCCTACTTATGGGCTGGGTTTTCCCTGGTGATGGAAGATTGCACTTTTCCTCCATCCCCACTCATCCAGCATCACAGACCAGTGGCAACACACTTGTGAAAAAGCCTGGCTGTGATCACAGATAAGAATAAAGATGGCTCCAGGTAAGCCAAGGCTTCAATCACGTGCCATCCTCTCCAGCCAGCATGACCAACCTCCTCTGTTGGAGACCGGCTTTAAATAGCACAGCTTATACTGAATATGAGGACAGAGAGAGAGAGCCAGAGCAGCCGATGAGAGGGGAAGGTCCAGCATGCAGAGACGCAGCATGGCGTCCAGTTGAACAAGTCTATGTATTTAAGCCAGGAAGGGCTAGGCTCAGATTCTTTGAGCTCTGTGAGCTCCTGGGACCTCATTCAGTTCTTTCACCAGCAAATGAACAATAATGACCTTATTTTAAAGGTTGGAGAATTGTGAGAATTCAAGTCAAGTGTGATCTACGTAAACCACAGACACAGAGTAGGTGGAGCGAGAGAAGGAATCCCTCCCATCCAACAGAACGCTTTCCGAGGGGGCTCTTGTACCACCTCTCTACCGTGTGTGTGTGTGTGTGTGTGTGTGTGTGTGTGTGTGTGTGTGTGTTTTATTTGTATTTTTTTAAAGATTTTATTTATTTATTCGACAGAGATAGAGACAGCCAGCGAGAGAGGGAACACAAGCAGGGGGAGTGAGAGAGGAAGAAGCAGGCTCATAGCGGAGGAGCCTGATGTGGGGCTTGATCCCAGAACGCCGGGATCACACCCTGAGCCGAAGGCAGACGCTCAACCGCTGTGCCACCCAGGCACCCCTGTATTTTTTGTTTTGACTTCTCTTTCTCTCCTATAGTTGCCTTTGCTAGAGGGGCTGATACAGTTTCATTTCTGCCCCTTCTTGTCTCCTTAATATTTTTCTAGGGATACAGAGATCTCCTTGGTGAGGCACAGGCTTTCTGGATGTGAGAAAAGTCTTAACAACATGCATAAGGGTGGGACGGGCTGGGACTTTCAGTTTACAATCTTCATTGCTATTCTGTCAGCATTGCTGAGGTGTAGACGGTCTGGCGCCCTGGCTGGAACAGCCCGATCCGTCTTCTTGCTTCAGCGTGGAATGTTTATCCACCTTTCAACTCAGCTGGGCTGCAGATGATGCGCCATTTGCCTATTAATCCTCATTGTTGTGGTGAAATGCAAATGAAGTTGCTTTTGATGTATTAGAAGCCTAATAGCAATTTCTGACTTTCTTTCCTGGAGCCAAAGTCTTCCGAAACCTCAGCGCCGGGGTGATCGTCTTAGGAGTGGCGGGATCATGCAGGAGCCTGGCTGGTGAACAGGCTGCCTGTTCTATAAGGGTGCATTCATGATCTGATTAGACTGTCAGTGAGTATCCTTGAACCTCCAGGAGAGAAGAGAAGGAATTTTTTTTTTTTTAAGAAAGCAGAGAGAAAGTTAGAAAGTAATTAGTATGCACTAATTAAGAATAATAGTAATAGCATTTTTAAATTTTTTTTTATTTTATTATGTTAGTCACCATACAGTACATCCCTGATTTCTGATGTAAAGTTCGATGATTCATTAGTTGTGTATAACACCCAGTAATAGCGTTTTGAATCGGTACCTAGCCTGAGAGCTGATTCGGGCTCCTTGCCAAACTTGGTATCTACGGCTGCTATCTTTCACGTTGTCATGCACCTATTTTGAGATATGACAGTGATGCTCTGTTTTGAAACATTTAATTGCTGGCATTGTTGTTGAGAGCATTTTATGGCCTCTCTTAGGCGTCTAATTTTACACAGCATCTGCTATTGATGTCACTGATGTAAGTATTTAGAACAGAGAGAGGGAAGTAAGTGGAGAAAACAAAAACAGTAATTTGTTGCTATGGGAAGGGGGGGGCAATGGAGCTTTGCTTGGACATTCGACACCTTAGAAGCCACCGCACCGGCAATCGAATGTGGGCCATGCTTTGCCAAGTATCCCGGGCAGGACACATCTGCCATTGCCACCTGTGATCATTTTCTTCCTCTTTTGCACTAAATAATCAATTACAAGGTTCTGGGTTTTTCTCCCCTCACTCATTTATTGCTGGCTCAAGACCTTGTTTCCAGGAGTGCGAGGGTGAGAACACAGAGCTTTCTGCTTCCGAGGACGGGGTGGGTGGTTCGCGGAGCAACCTCTGCTGGGCTCGAGAGAAACATGGCCATTGGCAAAGTATGGGAATATCTCCTTTGAAAATAGTTTTTAAAATGTAAAAACTCATAAAACTCAGCACTTCTGAAGGTCTGGGGTTGAGCCAGGCTCTCTCAGGGCTATCGCTGGGTATGTCAAATTGTCACCAAGTTTCTGGAGGGTGATTCACTATGTGCGTCTCCTTACTATTTAGCTCAGTATTTCCCGCTCTAGGAAGCCATCCTAAAAAACTGATCAATACCTAACACATTGTAGAAGCTCAAGCTTGGTGAGCTGAATAAAATGTAGAGAATGATATATAATAAAAAGAGACCTTTTTACAGCCCCACCAAAGAAAGCAACCTACCTGTTCGGTACAAAGGCGAATTGTTACTTTATTATGAAACGTTACGTGGCCATCAAAACTGAGATTTACTTAATTTCCAATGGGGCCATGATACTGACAAAATGTTAAGTTAAAAAAGAAGGAAGGCTACAAAACCATGTATACCATGACCTTAAAATTTTTATGCATGTGAAAGAGGCCGATGGTGAAAGTAGACATGGTTTCTCATTTGCTCGTTTCATCTTTCTGTTTAAAAATTTCCACAATGAGCACACATTATGTAGATTTGTGTTTGTGTGTGATTCTATAACATTTTAAACGTGTATGCAGAGAGTAAAATACTCTTCAAAAAGATCCTGGTACACAGGGCCGTATAAAGAGATATCAAGTCCTCTGTATTATTTTCAGATCTACGCGCATTAGCACATGCTAGATACTAGATTTTTTTTAGATCTTTCAGAGGCAGGAGGCAAGCACCATACCTGATGGTCCTTGTGGTAGACACTTGGTCCTAGTTATGTGCGAGGCAAACGTGAGCTAAGATTGAAACACCGTTCGGTCATGTTGGGTATCTTAGTGGTTCAGCATGGGGTCACATGGATGTCCCAGTCAGGTTGGTGCAACAATGCTGTTCAAAGGAGGCCTTGGCCTAAGATGAACCTGGGGCTGAGGCAGGGTGTGCTCTGGGTTTCAGATCTTAGACATCGGCAATGTGGTCCCTGTGCTAAGAGCACCCGCATCACTGGGAGACTTGTTAAAATTGCCATCAGGCCCCAGCAGGGTGTACTGCATCCGAATTTGCCATCAGTAAACCCCCAGGGAGTCATAGCTGTGTTCCAGGTTGAGAAACGCTTCCAGGGCATGTGCCCCTGGGAGAAGGGATGGCGGACTTGGACCCTGGGGAGAGGGCCTATGGTGACCAGCACCCCTTGTTGGGAAGGAGAATGTGGTGGTGATGGTGATTGATTTTCTGTAGGTGAGAGGAAATAAGCTTCGCCAAACATTGTAACGTACATCAGGCCTTTAGGGATGATGTCTGAAACAGAACTCACAGATAGGTATGAAGAAGTGAGGTCGGGCTCTGGTGGGGAGATCCCAGGTGGCTGCTGGGAAGTCCTGACCATCCCTTTCAGGAGCGTGTGGCCCCAGGACCCAGGCTGCAAAGACAAGCCCCTCCAAGGGAAATACCCCTGAAAACCTTGGGTAGTCCTGCTTAGCTCAGAATGATGAAACTGGCTCATCTTTATATATTTTTTTTCTAAAGAAAGAAATGGACAAAGTGTGGGCAAGGTAAGTTTTACGTGTTTTCAAGTGGGGGAGCCAACCCTTGGTGTTGAGGTTTCTCTCTAGATAGCCCCCACCAGATGCCCCCTTGTCTCTCTGACGATGTGTAGCAAACCCACTCGTGACTCCCAAGGTACCCTGGATGGTAGCAGACACCTGTCCTCAGACCTCGGCCGGCTCTGGCTGAAGAAAGCCAGAAAACTAAGGATGATCGGTGAATACAAAACTCAGTGGATTCAAACTGCAGGCTGTCCTTTAGCTGAGACTAGGCTCTCCTTTTTTGCTGTTGACATTTTTTTTATGACAATGGAACATCTTTTGATGTTCGCCCCCCCCCCCCAAAAAAAAGTGTGAAGTAGGTACACTAAAAAGTTGAAGTTTCTCCTGGAGGTCTCATCCTGGCCCGAAGCGCGAAACCACTCAGTGCGAGTGAACACTTGGCACGCTCCTCCTCCCCCGCCCACCATGCCCCGTGGATCTCATCAGCCAGGGACTCTTCTGTGGCAGCTGCAACTTGCCTCGTTTCTAACAGATGTAAACAATAGAAATGATCCAGTATCTTCCAACATTAACTATTGAAATCTCATATAAGCAGGGGGCTGGCTACTCTTTGGGCTATCAGCAGTATGAGTCTGAAAGCACTTCCATTCCATGTCCATTGGAAGCTCAAACCCTTCCAGAAGGTTGGCAGATTCCAGGGCTGGGGGTTTAGAGCTCCAAGTCGTTGGATCATCTCACTGCCGTACCCACAACAGTCTCTGTTCTGCACCCCTCTTTCCCCTGTTCTCTGCCTGCTGTCCCCAGCCAAACTCCTCAGAGCCTCTTGTGCTCTGGGTGTCTCATCTTCCCCTTAAGGGACTCCCCAGTACCTTCTAGTGTCTTGTTAACCTGTTGCCAGCTGTTGAAATAATACAGATTTCACCCTGCCACACGGCTATTGGCAAAGGATTAGCTGTGACACCTCACCCCAGATGGTGACACACTGGTAGACCAGAACTCTCCTGGGACTCACGCTCTAGGGTTGGTCCTCTGATTACCTGTTGTCACCAGGGCATGGCAGGGGCCTGGGCCTAGAACCTGTGATCCCAGTGGGCTTGTACCTGACCCTTCGGAGCTCACCAATGCAAGCTTGATTTTGCCTTGAACTCAGCAGTGTGTGTGTGTGTGTGTGTGTGTGTGTGTGTGTGTGTGTCTACGTCTGAGCCCCAAACCTTATTAGACTTTCCCATGTGGGAAAACTAGATCACCTGTCCAAACTGGCTGCATGCATCTTCCCGCAGGTCTGGAAGGAGCCCCGGGTCCCACGCGAACGCAGCTTTGGCATTTAGGGTCCGGTTTGCCCGGAACTGAGCCTGTAGTCTTGCTGGCATTTTACCTGATACCAACAGCTGCTCATAACCTTTTTCACTCACACAGGCTTCCATTTGGGAAGCCTTCCCCATTCCTCAGTGTCCCTGTCACAGAGAATAGTGTCATGCCACAGCACGCTGCCCCGGGCGCAATGCTTGGCTCTGAGAACAGACCGGAGGAGCCCCATGCAGCTGAGGCTGGCTTGTAGGAGATGGGCCATCGCTCAGGCTCATCCCTAAATGTTTGAAAGCCTGCGGTCTTACCATTGTCGCCCTCTCACTCTGAGCGAGATTTCATTTTCCCTGCGTCTCCATTTTCCGCTGTGCTCATGGCAGAGACAGAAGCGGAGGAGACCTGTAACTTGAATCACGAACACCTTGACATTTTGTTCCAGAATGAGAATGTCCCTGAGGCTTATGGCAGGGAGCGGGACAATGCGTTCGGATGTTTTGTAACAGGTGGCCCCTGCTGCGCCTGGGAGCCTGTTCCGTCGGGGGCTTGAGAAGGATTCAGCAGGTGACTATCGCATCCCACTCTCAGTATGAGCTCCGAGGGGATAAAGGGATGGATGAAAGCTGGTGAGATGGACACATAAGGACGTGCTTAGTGCGCAGTTTGTACAGAGAGAAGGTAGCGAGTGGAGTCTGGGTGGGTGGTTCGCAGTGGGGTAAGTGGTCCCTGGAGAGTAGGAGTTGGTGGGATGGGCCAGGCTGTACAGTGGTAACAAGCACCCCAGATCTCAGTGGCTTGGAGTATAAAGGTGATTTCTTCATCTGAGGGGGGGAAGGAGGCTTGCCGTGCTCAGTTGTGTTGGGTCCAAGAGAGCGGCTACTTAGGGATGACTGATGTGTCTCTCACGGTCACACCCTTGGTTGAGTGGCTCCGGGGCCCTGGATTCTGAGAGCAGACACGTAAGAAAATAAAGACAGCCTCCTGCAGGAGGGAGAGCAGGCAGGAAAGATGACACCCAGATCCCAACGTGCTTTCAGCAGGCAGCGCCCCAAGCCTCAGAGCTGGCCCTTATGTGTCCCTGTGCCCCCAACCCTAGGCGGGGGCTCAGGGTTTGACAGAGAGCTCTGTGGGTGAGGGCGTGCTGCTGGGACAGAAGGGCGGACCGTGGAGACCTGCCCCTCCTCGGTGATGCATTTAATTACATAATTCGTTTCTTCATCTCAGCCTTAAGTGAAGGCAGCTGTATCAGTCCCAGGGAGCTGGTCCGGAGTGGCAAATAGCCAAAATGTGAGTAGCTTATGACAGCAGAAGTTGATTTCTTGTTCTTGTCATGATCCAGAGAGGATGCCCGGGGAAGTCAGGGTGGTCTCTGGGTGAGGTCTGCATCTGAAGCATGGGAGTTACAGTCACCTGGAAGAGCCAGGCCTGGAAAAGCACCCGTGTGCATGCCATGCCCAGATTACTGTCCACACTGGCCCATGTTCCATGGTGGAGAACATAGTCATACGGTCCACCCGTAAGTGTAAAGGGAGCTGGGAGACATAGCCTGACAGGACAGTAGTGAACTGAAGCTTTCACTGCTGAGGAATGGAACATAACATCTTCCAGAATGTTGCCTAAATTAGGATAAATATGGTTCCCCTTGAAACCAGGCCATGTTCTTGCTCCTGAATGTCATGTTCCTCGGGAAAGGGCTGTCACTTCCCAAGAACAAATCCCTCCACTGAGACTTAGAGCTGCTCTCACCATCTGGGTTGACTCATGTCTATCTGAGCAAGTCGGGGGCCGATGCTTCCTCACGCTCATGGTCATTCCTGCCAATTCCCGTGTGCGAGGCTGGTGCAGTGTTCCTGGAATCCAGAGGGACTCAAACCCACATTGCCAGTGATGGCAATTCTAGCCACCCCCGTGGTCCACACCTCCGAGGAGCCACTTGAACTACATCCATCCCATCAAGTACAAATCCCTTGCCACAGTAGCTGAGAATCAGCAGTCGACTTTCTATCCATTCAGAGACACGTGTCTTTTTAGATTGTTTATTTGCTTAATTTTAATTCCATCAACATAGAGTGTTATATTGGTTTTAGGTGCACAACATAGTGATACAACAATTCTACTCCTTCCTCAGGGCTCGTCATGGTAACTGTGCTCTTCATCTCGTCGCCTATTTCCCTGCCCCCCACCTACCTCCCCTCTGGTAACCATCAGTTTCGGACAACAGGTATCATTACAGCACAATAGGAACCACTCTGTTTGTTGAATCTACTTGGGTTTATTTAAAAAATATTTGTAGTAGGCATGGGAATGCAACTGGGCTTGGGGTTTTGCTGCTCGGGGCTTGCCGCTGGAGTCCTGCCATATTGGCCCCTGTGTGAGGCAGGCGGCCGTGTGATTACGGTGGAGCTGGGAAGTGTGAGAGCACTGCCTGATTTTATATATGTTCTCTCTTGTCTAACATCATCAGAATTTCATTGAATATAATCACGTTAAGGTAAAATGTGTTTAAACTGCTAATGGACTGGGTCATTGACTTTAACGATGTTCTCAGTACTACGTTTAATTACTGTACAAGCTCTTCTTTAAGATCATGTTTCCTGGGATCAGTTGGAGTTGTGTTAAGGATACTTCAGCAGATAATAATTAATGAAACAACTCTTTCATAAGCCAGGAGACATGGATGGTGCTCTCTGTCATAAAGAGGAGGAGGCAGATGGTTCCGCACGCACACGCACGGCACACAGCCACGTCGACAACTGTGCCCTGCCACGGAGAAACATTTGGTGGCACCCCAGAGAAGATGCAGGTGCCCCGGCAGCAGGAGGCATCAAGTCAGGCAGCACCAGGCTGGAGGGGTCCTACAGAGAGCAACGCAGGGAGGAAGGGTCCTCTGGAACTGGTTGCTGCTCTTGCTGGGAGACAGGAAGGAGCTGAAGCCATTTTCTGGAGGGGGGAGGTGTCCTGAGCCCAGCCCGGCAGTTTGGACTTGGAGGGAAAGAGGGACCATACCCAACTTGGGGAATTTGAGCAGGATTTAATAAAGGGACTGTTTACCCATGGGGGCAGGAGTTGGGGAAACTTTAAGGGAGAGTGAGGTATCCCTGGGCTGGTGCCCCTAGGGGCATTGCCAGCCTTAGGCTGTTAGCAGGGGAGAGTGGTCCCCAGAACCCAGAGGGAGAATGACGTGGAGACAGGTGCCTGACAGAGCTGTGGCTGTAGGTGAAGGGAGGGAGCCGGGAGTATAAAACCCTAGCCCCCCCTCCCCAATCCTTGGATCTCCTGCAGGTACCTCTCATTGAGATTAAACCCATTAAACTGAAGTGTAAAGAAGCCCATGATACATCCAGGCTCGTCTACCTCCTGCACTTGAAGAGGAGCCGAAGGTGAACGCGAAAGCCGAGAGCAGGCATTCAGCACAGTCCGCAGCCTCGGGCCCATCAGACCCCAGGCGCTCTTGCTGTCGGGCTCCCCTGCAGAACCTGAAGCAGGAAGAGAGCAGCTGACCGTGCTCAGGAAAGGGGGAGGGGGAAGGAGAGCAGGGTCTGCTTTCCGAAGGTCCGAGCTATGGTGCCAGCAGCGTCACTCACCAGCAGTGGCCCTGGGTCAATCTTGTGACCCTGATTGTCTCACGCTTGAGAAAAGGTGTTGGTGCCGGGACTCTGCTCTCATCTGAAGGCTCAGCTGGAGAAGCTTCTGCTTCCAAAATCATAGGCTTGTTGGCAGTGTTCTTCTCTTGCAGCTGAAGGACCAAGCGTCTCAGTTTCTTGTCATCTGTTGGCTGGAGGCCACCCTTGGTGTGTGCCATGTGTCCCCTCTCCTTGGTCAGCTCACAGGGCCAGTGAAAACGAGAGTGTCCCAGCAAGGCAGATGTTGCGGTCTATGCGACGTCATCACGTGTAGGTGATCTCACACATGCCGCCACTTTGCCACATTGGATTGGTAAGAGCAAGTCACAGGTCTGCCCACGCGGTGAGGGGGGGGGGATGGGATGTTCAGTAGGGCTGGGGGCGGGGGGACAGCAGCAGGAGGGGCTCCTGGGCCCCTTTGGAGTCTGTCCACTTCGTATGCCGGGTTGTGACAAGTTTTGTCATTAAAAAAATTTGAATAAGTAAATACCCAATATAAGTTTTTTTGTGTGGGCATAAATGTTCTCTCTTTTTTCTTAAAACAAGAGGCAAACAAGGATTTCAGTTTCTTGAGGGGCCTGTCGATTTACAGTATATTATTTCCTTAAGTTGTGGCATCAGAATCCAATTATATTTCTATAAGAGAAGGAGCCAAGGAAAAATCCCCAAAGTATATTTGAGACACCCTGGGGGATTCCACAGGCCTCAGTAAGAGAAACAGTCACTTCAGAAACTGAAATTTTATTCTGGGGATATGGCTTTTGATGGGAAATTATCATGGCAAAAGACAGGTTTTTACATTACAAAAATAATTTTTTAGACCTTCAGCCAATGACAACAGAAAAAAATTAAAAATTCTCAAGTAACTTATAAAACTCCCTGGAATGTTTGTGAACCCTTGGCCCTGGACACAATGATGAGAAATATTATTTCAAACCATTAATCTCATTGTACACAATTCTAATGATGTCAGATTTATGGAGATCATAGCGTTTCTGTTTTAGGATATGTGCAAAGTATCATGAACAAGTTGAATTTTGGCTTCCAACATCTTCCAGATTGAATGTAATATATAAGAAATACTACAATTGTTACCCCGAGAAGACCATGGGAAAGAATTAGGATAGTAACTAGATATTTTGCTCATTGTTTTAAAACTGAATTTAAAGCATCTGTCTATATGCTTTTTTGTAACTAGAGACCAGTGTGATTAATTAACCCTCCAAGTTTTTCAACTTCATCTGAACTTTTTAATAAAACATAGTCATTATTTGCTCAGCTATTTGTTTCCTGCATCGGCATGATGCATGAGTTAAACATATTAATTATAATAAATAAAAGATAAGAGAAGCAGCAGGTACTGTCTTCTATGCTCCACAAATAACTTAATTCTTTACATCGTTCCAGGTTTTTTTGGGGTCCTGCTGAGCCAGGCTGTGGGCTCTGCACAGGAAACCGTCCTACGGGTCATCCCTGGACATTCCGCCACAAGGATGGTAATTTGTCCCAGAAAATTTGGAAGTGTCCCTTCCAGCCCTTCTTCTCTGTGAGAAGTTGGAATGAAGCCAAATTCTCAGGCAACTTTGAGGTCTAGGGAGAGGGACATATTTGCCCAGAGTTTGCGTGTCCAGAAGACACACAGCATCCCACCTGTCCAGCCCCCTGGGAGGAGGGGGCAGGAGAGTCACGTTGGGTCCCCTGGGCCTAGGACACTACCTCTGTGCCCTCAGGGGCTTCTGGTGGGAAGCTTTAGGATTCCTTCCTCTCGTGCTAACAATCCCATAGTCACGGATTTCAGAATGTCTGAGCCGTTTCCTTCAGAAAACTTTGCATTTAGACGTGAAAGAAACAATCCGAACAAAACGAAGGTAGATGTTTAACCAAAAAGCATCTTAATTATTTGTTTACATTTAGCTGCTGTTAGGGAGCCCCATCTGGAGAGCCTGCTGGTGGGACAGCCTATGCAAGGTGCCTGTGAAGACCCTGTGGAGAAACGGGGAAACTCTCTGGACAAGTTGATGGCACTGTAGAGGTCAAGGTTGTCCCGCAGAGATTGTCTGCGTGCTAGGGATGCTTTTCCAAGAGACTGCGCTGAGCCACCAGACCCAGTCTGTGTGCTGCACAAATTCCGGGGTGTCCCTGGCGTAGACCCTCCTGTGCATGGCGCCCTCTGGAGGTGAGCAGTTTCATGCCCTGTAGGGTCCGATGTAGGAAAGTTGAAGCAGAAATGGAACCCCATCCAGGGCTTGGGCTCTGGCCACGGCCAAGTGGATCGTGGAGAGGAAGGCAGGAAAGGAAGGCAGGTGGAGTGCCCTACTGTCAGAGCTGGGGGTCGGATCTAGTCTGTGTACAGGTGAGCGGGGTTCTGTTGCCGTCATCTCCTCAGACACGGGTGCTGTGCCGTCCTGGTTCCCTTCAGGACCGAGGCTCCCATTCTCCAGCTTCCAGAAATGTTGGCTCATACCGAAGGCCCACAACTGAGTCCTTTTCTGCAAACTGCCCTTGGAAGTTGCTCCTTGGGTCATCCACCCCTGACGGCTGCTCGCTGCAGGGGTATAACGGCCTGCTCCCCCAGCCTGGGTCCTGCCATCTCAGGAGGGCCATTCCCACCTGAGGTACCCGTGAGATCTTCTGCAGCCCCTTGCTCTGCAGCCAAGTCCGGGCTCACCTCCTCCCTCTGGGCCTCACAGGGGTTGCTTCCTGGGGCTCTCCCCTGCAGTCACACCGCAGCCTCCAGAGCTCAGAGTCCTGGAGCCAAACCCAACACAGTGGCTTCCAGCACCCTGACCCAAATGCCAGCTATTCCTCCATCTCAGAGCTCTGCAAGCAAATCTCCCCTGCCCTCGGGGTCGAGTTTCTTCCCAGCCCCTCCCTCTCTTCCGCTGTTGTCCGTACTGCTGCCAGGGGTGCCTACTGGCTTTGTGGACTGTCCAGTCACTGTATCTTTCACTTCTAGAAGCTCTCTTTGGCCCTTTTCCAAACCCGCCATGTCCCTTTTTCCTGTTTTCCATTCTCTGCTAATTTCAAGATGGTGGTTTATTTCCTCAACCAAGGGAGGCACAGTCGAGTTACTGTGCCCGGCTCATAGTCCAACATTGACGTTTGTAACGGTTGGGCTGTTGGTTCTCTCTGCTCCTTCTTGCTCATCATACCTAACTCCTCATGTGGCCCTGTGAACATTTATTCTAAAATTCTGTATGACTGTGCCCTCCCAGGAGAGGCTCTGTGATGGTTTTCCCAGGTGCCAGTTGGGGCTCAACTCAACCCACGTCATCTTCTGAGCTTCCCCGACGGACCCGGGCTCCTAAGCCAGTACACAGCTGCCCCGGAGTCACCGCCTCTGAGGGACAGGACACTTTTCCCGTTCTTTTTCTTCTCCTTCTATGGCCACTTCCAAGGGCCTCTCTTCCATGGTTCCCCCAGGATGGAGGAGGCAAGGGGTATCTTGGTATTTGCCTCACCATCCTCAAAAGCGGTCCACGCCCAAGAGTGTGGACTCCTCAGAGGTCCTCAGTGTTGTCTCAGATTCCTCCCTCTTTGGGTAATTCCAGAATATTGCTTGGGGCTCCCTATGACCATTTCAATTCTCTGTTTTTAAGGGGATGTCTATTTTGTGGAGCATATTTCATTGTTTTCAATCAGAGTTAATCCCAATAATTTAGCCGCCATTACTGGTAACAGAATCTTACCTCTGGAGCTTCTCTGTTGACTGGTATGCTTTAATTCTGGAAGAGGCTGCATTTTAAAGTTTTAACATTTAAATTAAATTTTTGTATTTAAATTTAAACATTTTAGATTAACTTGAAAATTAAATTTAATTTTAAAACATATATTTAAAGCATATTTTTAAAAAATATCAAGCATAAAACATGGTCTTTGGAATTCCAGCTGTGTAGTAGGAAGACATTGCTTAATCTTAGACTCTCCCACCCTCCTGGGATTCTAAACACCTCAAAAGTATAAAGACATTTAATGTCACAGAGGAGAAAACTGAGGCTGACCTGAGTTGCTCTCTGTAAGTAACCTCTTTTCCTTTTTGCTTTTGTTTTTGTTGGCTGCATGGGTTCTTGCCATATCGTTGTATTAACCCTTAAATCTCCGGACTTTTATCAATGTATACATACCTATGGGTTCCTTTTTTTTTTTTTTTTCCTTAGTGAAAATCCAGTTTTTTGCTGGCAAGGATCCCTTGTAGGCTTCAAGTCCAAGCTTTTCCCCCCATCTTGAGGAAACTACATTCTGCTCCATTTATTCTGGGCCTTTCTTCATGAAAAACAATCGTCTGCATATCCAATCTCCATTCTCTGCCATTTTTAGCTGTCACATTCTCTCTTAATATTTTAATTGTTTGGCTCTTCTGTCTGCATTCTCGCCCTTTGGAAGGTCATAAATCCTTTACTGGCTGATGTGATGTTTCTTTCAGGGTCAGCTCCCTCACTTAGAGCCTCTGGTCCTGTTTTATTCAGTGTCGACATCTTTTCTTTCCTTTAATTTGTTCTTGATTGACTCTCCTTTAATTACGCACCACCTTTCTTCCTGCTGGTTATGCATTCATCCTTCATCTCTTGCTTCTGAGAGTTCTTCTCCTACTTTTAAAGACATTTTTGAAAGCTCCAATAGATACTACCCAACTTCCTGGTTTATTTTTATAAGGTTTCAACATGTTTTTAAAAAGTGATCTTTTTCATATTGGATGGGGAGTTCGTGTTCTTTAATGTCGCAGTAGCTTCGGTTTTGATTTTCTCTTCCCTTATTATTGAAAGCAGGTCTCTCCAGGTCTGGTCATAAGAGATGGGGTGGGTTCCACTCTCCAGTGCTACTGAAATGAGTATTAGTGGGCACAAGTGTGTGCAATGACACCAGCAGCCTCGGGTGAGGGGTGGAGAGGGGGCCCTGGACAGTCTGACGGGTGTTTCCCTTCCTGGCAGATGGTCTCACTCTACTCATCCATTCAATGATCCCCTCATCTGGTTTTGATCCCTCCCAAGAAGGAGGGAGAGCAGAAGTCAAAGACAAGGCCTAGAAGGGACAGAGTGGCAAATGGTGGTCCGGTGGTCAGTGTCATGAGGAAGGACCCTCAGAGGAAATAGCAGTCCTTCAGCCAGCACGTCTAGGCCGATTCTGCATGGGACCATAAAACTAAAGGCGGTTCATATTTGACATTTCTAAATATTCGACAGTTCTAAAGACAGATTTCCTCATGCCCTTGGTTCTGATTGCTGGCATGATTTTCAGATGCAAGATTTTAACAACGCCAACTGAAGTAATGTTTTTCTTTCCCCTTCCTTGCTCAAACTTTCGGCAGTGCTTTATGTTGGGAAAAGGAGTATCTAGTTTTCATTTGGATGCCTCATTCTTGTTAGTTCTATGGGTTTGTCCTGGCCCTCATAGATGTTGGTATGTATACTGCAGAAATTATAAATTTTCTTTTCAGAAATTATAAATTTTGAACGAACATTCCTTTTAACTCAGAGACTTCAACTTTCAATAGGTAAGTATTCATATGCTCCAATAGGAAAGCTTTTTATTTGCTAAACATTTGGAAAAAATGTTGTCTTGGGGTCTC
Source organism: Ursus americanus (assembly GCF_024610735.1). Taxonomy (NCBI): domain Eukaryota; kingdom Metazoa; phylum Chordata; class Mammalia; order Carnivora; family Ursidae; genus Ursus; species Ursus americanus. Next base: position 4,384,535 of record NC_142132.1, on the reverse strand, counting down.
TCTGTGGAACTACCCTGTTTTTCAACTACCGCCTGGCCTCTCTCGGGTGACTTCCGGGTGCGCCTCTGTAATGCTTACATGGATAAATGGGGTGGGATGTCTCAAGCAGTGGCCTCGGTGGTCTCTATAATTATGCTGTAGTGCTAAGAGGGGCTCCTGACTGAGAAGGGGAGCAATGGCTGAGGCATATGGTTCACGGGCACCCGGAAGAGGCCTCAGCCCATGTGGTCGGTCAGTTTTGCTCTAGTCCGCTGGGCCGGCACCCTCTTCCCTGGCTGGCTGCTTCCAGGAGGTGCGTGCCATAGCCTGGCACCTGATGTGTGTGGATTGGGAATGCCTGGCCTCCTTGGTTTTTTTCCCCCAAATAGCTCTTTGGGGAGAGAGAAGAGAGAGGATTCATCCAGACTCCAATACCCTCCTCCACCCCTTGGCCTTGAGGGGGCCTCCTGTGCCTGTCATGCTCTCAGCTCTCATCTCTGAAAATGAGGTAAGAGGTAGGGTACTTTCCAAAACTGGCTGTGACTCATGCTCCCCCCGTGTTTTGGCCCAGAATGTAGTCACGTGCAGTGTTAAACTTATATCACTACTTCCTTATGAGAAAGGACTGCAACAAATTCTGGCATGCTCTGGATTCAGGCGAGGCCGGCTGGAGGGCTGGCCTGGTGACAAAGCTGGCTCAAGCCTGAGCTGAGATCCCCACGTGGGGTCACTGCTCAAGGAGGCAACTCTATTCTGCATCTAACGGCTGCTCTGTAAGGAGACTTGAGCAGTAAAGCAAGCACACGAGAGACGGAAATTAAAAATATGAGAAACAGAAAAGGCTGTTGGGGAGAAAAACCAATGGCAGTCCAACCAGGGTTACACACAGCTTACCTGTTCCCCAGATGAGGGACTTTCTCAGTTTTAGGGAAATTTGTATGCAACCAACTCACATCAGAAGCTTTAAAAAGCCATTAATTTTGGCATTATTTTTCTGTTTCAAAACCAAAGTGAGGATTATAAACAGTTTAAAGAGCTTTAAAATGCTAGCACCATCCATTAGAGACCCCAGTGAATACCCAGAAGAATGTGAAAATGGACAAGGTTCCGTTTCATTCCTGAAAGCTCCCTGAACCTTCTACTTTCTTCCTGCCTTGATGTTTGGTGCCTATGAAAGGCGACGGTCTCCTGAGGGTTCTCTAAGGGGGTTCACTGGAAGTAAAGCAGGTTGGGTGAAGGAACTGACTCGAGTTCTTTCTGTGTTTGTGATGGTAGGAAACCGACTTCTAGATTATCTCACAAACACATAGAAAACATAAAAAGCGGCAAAATTATGCAGAAGCACATAAATTATGTAGATGATGGAAAGCCTATGCAAAACATGATATGTGCACATAATAGCATATTTCCCCAGGGGCTAATTGCATCCTTTGGGTACCTTTTGAAGCATCTGAATATTCAGAAGAAAGCAAATTTATTATAATTTGAAAAATACCACAATAAATAAGGCTGAGAGAATAATGCATATTGTATTGGAAACTGGGAACGCACAATCTGGCCATTTCCTCCAGTTTGACCAAAGCCCAAAGCGACCAACTCATTCACGCGTGCTAGTGTTCCATATTCTCCGAAATTGTTTTCTCCCAGCCATACTAGTTGTGCAAAACCCACTCACTCGTTCAACAAACATTTATTTGTTGTCATGACAGCATTCATTCATTTTTTCTTTTTGCCATCCAAAAAGTGTTTCCTGAAACCTATAATGCATTTTCCCTTCATGGAATTTGTGACAATATGGGAGTCAGACCGCGGAAAGTAGTGAAGACCACCCCGACGAGAACAGAGGGGTTTGCGCAGAGCTTGCCGTCTCAAGGGGCTCAGCCCCCATCACTGCCTTTGGCGGAGAGTTGAAGGCGGGCAGAGGAGCAGGGAACGTTAGACTACAAGGAGGGGCGGCTTCGGGTGGGTCTGCAGGAGGCCGGAGGCCGGGGAAGCTGGAGGCCGCTCACTGGACGCAGCGCATCCTATGTGATTCACTCGGGGGCAGGTCCGGCTTCTCTGCTGGGTCCTGAGCTGGAAGCTGCGGCAAAGGTGAAGGAAACTGGCAGCTATGGCCACATCCGGACAGCTGTGGACAATGGCAGCGGACCCTGCGGTTTGGCTTCCGAGGTCGGACGCTGAAGAGCTTGTGGGTCATCGTTCTGTTTTTGGGAATGGTCTGGCCATTGTCTATTTATGTGTCTAGACTCCCAAGACTAATCACCCCATAACTGCCCCACAGAAGTTCAGGGGCCGTGAGGACACAGGAGGGCGCCCCCCACCCCCACCACAGAGGACAGAGCAAACACGAGCTCGCCAAAGTCCAGTGGTGACAAGGGGGTAGATGAGTCAGCTCCATGCTATAACAAATACCACAGACTGCCCCCAGAAATGCACTGTCTCACGGTCCGGAGGCCAGAAGTCCCAGACCAAGATGTCGCCTGGGTTGGTTCCTTCTGGAACTGTGAGGAGAATCCGTTCCAGCAACCCCACTCCTGGCTTCGGGTGGCCCCAGACGTTCCTCGGCAGTCCTCTCCCTGTGTTTTTATATAATCTTCCTTTTATGTGCGGCTATCTCTGTCCAAATGTCCCCTTTTTATAAGGATGCCAGTCACATCGGATTAAAGTAATTTGTGCATGGTAGTGTTTCATAGTTCCCAAAACCCTGATGACCCCTTCTCACTAGTTCGGCTGCAGAGACCCGATTCCCAGATAAGATCACATTCGCAGGTACTGGAGGATGGCACTTCAGCATCTTTTGGGGGAAAGAAATTCAACCCATAACACACTTGACGAAGTTGTGTCTAGTCAGAGCCTGGCAGTTTTTAAAATGTCAGCTCCAGTGCCTAATTACTATATATTATACATGTATATATATAATGTATATATTTATGTATATATTTTTGTATGTATTATGTATATATTGTGTGTATATGTATATATTTATAATGTATTATGAAATACATTTTGTGGGCCCCTGGGTGTCTCTGGTAAGTGTCTGACTCTTGATTTTGGCTCAGGTCATGGTCTCAGGGTCCTGAGATCAAGCCCAGTATCAGGCTCCACGCTGGGTGTGGAGCCTGCTTAAGATTCTCTCTCACCCTCTGCCCCTCTGCCCACCCTCTCCCTACAAAATAAAATAAAAAAATTTTTGTATCTACAAAAGGTATTCAGTTCTAAACCAGCAGATTTCATCAGAACTGTTTGAAACTTTATACCAATAAAAGCTAGGTGGAGATTATCCCTTTTGCCATTTAGAATAATTTGTGCATAACTGGGTGAAATGGTCAAGTCATAATGGTGAATCTCTGAGGACAGTTGAGGTAGGGGGCTGCAGACACACTGGTTCTGGGGGGCTTCACGATGTGTATGAAAAGCAGCCCACACAGAATGGATGCTCTCAGCACTGTTCCCATTGCAGGAAATTGGTTTTTGTGCCTGAGTAAGACAGGACCCTGGATTTAAAACCATCCCATGAATTCCATCCAAGAAATGGGGAAACCTGCCTTGCCAGTTGGATTTTAGAGGAGATTAAAAAAAAAAACAAAAAACAAAAAACAAAAAAAACCAGACACCGGAGGATGGAGCTGCCTTGTATCAGAGTTTTCCATTGGGGATCCTGGCTTCATATCCCAGGCCAGTTAAAACTGTCCTCAACCACCTCCTTGGTATTAGAGTACGTGCATACAAATGCATATAAGGATGCATGAACTCACACGTGCTCACACACACACACACACACACACACACACACACACACAAACGGAATATCTGTGCTGTTTACGTGAAGCAGTAAAAATTTCTAGGCAAGCCACCATGTACCCCTGTTCCAGGGTCACGAGCTGCTGTTGACAGTGTTTGGTCAGCACAGGTGACTGACGTCTCCTTATCCCACCTTGGGGTCTTGTTAGGGTCAGTGGGGGCAGGGCTGTGTTCCTAATGCTTTTCATTGGGCATAGAGACAATCTCTTCTGTGACCTCTGATGGCCTCACCAGTGGGCGGCAGCTTTTTGTGGCCAAGGCTGCTTGCAGACGGGGCAGTTGGTTTTGGCTGTGCTCATAAACGGACCCTCACCTCTTAGAGACGGTTTTCTTCTCCGCAACGAGCCGTCAGCTAACAAAGTTTGGTTCTCCTCTGAAAATGTCTGCTAGCTGAAGCCAACGAGTTCCCTTCTGACATCTGAGGTTAATGCCCTTGGTCCCTGGCTGGCACCGGCCCCTTCACTATGGAGTGGGAACCGCTGTGCGTGGTGCTGGGGGCTACGGGATGCGGGCGCCTGCATCTCGCTCCTCTCTGATGGGAACCAGGGCACACAGCCTCGGCCCAGAATTATTGATGACACACTTAAAAAAAAAAATAGGCTGAAGGCATCTCTTGCTTCCCTCTGAGGAGCTCAGATGTCCCCAAAGTAAAAAGCTTGACTACTTCTTCCTTCCCAGTTGTGATGAAAATAGGGATTAGTGGGATGTTAGAGGCGAAACCTCATCTATGAAGTTATAAATGAATAATTCTAATTTCTTTCTGAGTTGTGAGAAATCAGTTTGTTTTACATAGAAATGCAATACGTTCTTGATCTCTACGTATGCGATTAGAATTTCTCCCTCTGCTTGGTATTTGTTTCATTACGGAATGACATTTTGCGCTTATATTTTCAGATGCACTTCACCTCCTGCATTTCAATGTCTGTTTCCCCCAAATCTCCGCTTCTGTAGAACACAGGATGCCTATCTTTTTTTCATATTAGCTTTAGGATGTGGAAAAGTAGGTGGAGATGCTTTCTTTAAGATTCTGACTCTCATTGGAGTGGACACCCAACCTTCTCATGAATGTATTTGGAGGAATGTGCCAATTTTTAAGATAAATGATGATTGCTTAGCGCTGCTAAGAAAAATGGAATTGCCACGCCGGCCTCAGCACCACTACGTAGATGAAGTGCGTAGAGCGGCAAGGCGCTGATGTCGAAAATACCCGCTCCATGAAGGGCGATCAAGGTTACGAGTTCAAAACAAATGCGATTTCAGAAGGGAGCGAGGTCCTTGCTTGGGAGAGGCACTGGACTTCCCTGGGACTGGAGGACAGGGCTCCAAGAGGACAAAGTGAGCAGCTGGTCAGGGCGGGCTCTGCCAGGCTTCCGGGGCATCAGGACCTGGGCTGTGAAGTGGGGGCACCCCCAGGCCGACTCTGGGCATTGGGGACACAGCAACCAACAAACTCCAGCTCTGATCAAAGTATCCGTCATTTCATGGGCAGGAAGTTTGGGAGCAAAATGATCCTCATTGCGGCATACGTGTGTTTTTCTTTTTTAAGCACACGAGGGCGTTGGGGGTTGCTGGAGCCCCATCTTGTTTTTATGCCTGGGGCCTGCAAGAATAATGTCTGTGGGTGGTACGCGTGGGAAGTGAGGACACAGAGGTCTCTGGAGACACTGAAAAGCCTGGCTATGCTGGCGCTGGGGGCAGGGGGAGGTGGTCCGAGGGGCCCCGTTAGGTGGATGAATTTTGCATAGAAGGCATCATAATCCCCCTCTCCATTGTCCAGAGGTAGGTTATCCAATTTGTGGCTTCCCCAAATCTATTCCTTCTCCCATTGCGCTCTTTGGCCACTGCCCTGTTCATTAGCACCTCTGCTCGCGGGACGGGGAATTGGGGGAAGGCAGCTGATTCATATTTCAGCAGCCTGCTTGGCTTAGGAGGGCAAAAGCACTGTGCTAATGAAGCCGAGGTCAAAGGTAGGAGCCCCAGGTGGGCCAGTTAGCCGGGCCGCTGTGGCTGGCCTCAGAATAGAGCCCCAGCCCGGCCTACCGGTCTGCCTGTGCGTTGCTGCTGGTTGAGAATGGTGGGGAGGCATCGGCATAAATGTTCAGGCCATTGGAAAAATAACCCCGTCCTGGGGGCGGGTGCTTCAGTGGGGCAGGTTGGGGTGGTTGGGTGTGATTTGTAGAAATCATGTATTTTCAATCACCGCAGATGATGTGGGCTCTGTGGTCAGTAGACTTCCTAAAGAGTTTCAATATTTAATAAGCTGTGTGCTGTGCGTAGCAACCAGGACAGCCTGATTGCTTCCTCTCTCTGCCATTAACTTGTTCCAAAATGACCCTGCCCTTTGCACTGGGATGGATGCGATTGCATTCAGGGAGATAGAGTCCACGTTTTTATATCTATGCATCTTTTTATTAAGAAGAATGTATTTATTAAGCAGTTCCTATACAGCAGGCGTTCTACACGAATTAAGTCCTCACAATGGAGAATTAGTGAATTCCGCAGAGCGGCTACGTCGGCCACCTTTCTAGCATTTTAAATAGGGTGAGTCTTGTCAGAAAAATATAGGTTCCATTGATAATCATGGGGTTGCAATGAACCCATGGAAGACCCAATATTTCTGAGTTTGGGCAATAGAGAAATGCTTGGCAGTTTGAGGCCAGGTTTACACAAGTTGCATCAAAGCCCAGTGGCCAAGTCTCCGATGGCCAGGTGGTGTTTGCACACATGGAAAGACTTGGCAGGAAAACAGCATGAGACAGGTTGAACGCAGTCAAGTACCTGGGTGTTTAAAAAATGACCAGTATCTCTTTCGCCCCAACATATCTTATGTGGAGAGACACGTAGGAGGTGAGCTGTTCCCTGAAAATGTCTTTTTTCCCCCCAATTAGATGATACTACGATTATGTGTTGTTTGTTCCAACTGCAAATAAAGCAGCTGTGTTTCTTCATCCACGGCCACGAACACGAGTGGTCTAGAATCGGTAGGGATCACAGGTGTTCACAGGACAGCCAACGATCAGGTTGGCCCCGCTCAATGACATGCAAGGGTCTTAACACTCTGTTCTTTAAGATCCTAGAAAGGATGCTTTGAACATTTCATATCCAGGCAGTGAACCCCAGCTGAGCCGAGAGACATAGCGTCATCGGGCAGTTTTACTAAACCATGGCTCAGGGTTGGGCAGTATGGGGGGGGAATGAGGCCCGCTGTTTGGACCTGTTGGATGAGATAGGGAAGGAAGAGCCGGGGGGTCGGCAGACAATGGGCCACACTCTCTGAGACTGAGGATGAGCTGTCCGAGGACGTGAAGTGTATGGACCATAAGCACAGTAGAAATGTTGAGTGCAATTAGTCACAGTCTGGGGCCCGGGCTGTGCAGGAGCCCGCACTTCTGCATGCCCCCGGAAAGTTCTTCCCCACACAGCTTCTAGGGTTTGCTGGTTGGCAGCTCCCTCCACCCCCTGAACCATATAAACAGCCAATTTGTGCCTGTGCCGAGGACGGCTCTGGTCTGGCTGAATGGCCTCAAGCCTTGAACAGGTGGGGCTGGTCACCTCTAAGCTGACCGGGGAGAGGTGGTCAGTAGCCCAGTCTTTAGCAAGCACACCTCTTCGTGCAAAGACCCGGCTGCTCCACAAACCAAATGATGCTCCATTTTCCTTCCAGAAAACCCAGGAAGTACCTGGGGACCATGCAATGAACACACACACACACACACACACACACACACACACACACACACACACAATCGGCTCTACTCCTTCCCCCTCTGTGAATTTTGGATCACAGATCAAGCCTGCAGCAATCCGAGGGTCGGATGAGGGACAGGGACATGTCTTTCTTCGGGAATGTGTATAGTTCAAAGGCTCACAAAGGAACACGTCACACAGACCATGTCGAGAAAGGGAAAGCGGACGGGTCATTTTTTCCTTCTGAAGGGGGAAAATGCAACCAAACCTCCAACAGGATTTTCATTTTTCTTTCATAGACATTTTGTTTTTTCATTAATTTTTTCCTCCAGGGAGGCAGCAAGAGTGGGCAAAGGGAGATGTGTGGGGAAATAGCCTTGCTGAGATTAAACAAATCTCTGTCGCCGTGTGTCCATCTGCCCGTCCATCTGTGAATAACCTGTAATTATTAATAATATGAGTGATGTCATGAACATTCTGGCAGGAATGCGGAGCCCCAGAGACCACTCTGGAACCAGTGAGCGCAGGACAAAGCCGGGGAATGATCAGCAGTGTTTGCGCTGGAGCCGTGGATAAATCTGGCGAGCTGGCTCGCGCCCTCTCGGCAGTAGGACGGGAGCATATTGGATTTTCTCATAAACTTCCAATGAGATCAGATTGGCGACATCTCAAAGGAACACCTCTTATATAAAAAAAAGGTTGAGTACATAATCCAGCAAAAAATGTCATTAAAAGGACACATGGTGCTGAGTGGGGCAACCTTAAATTTACTGAAAACAGAGTGTTTTAAGGCAGCACGTGAGAGAGGCACCCAAGAAGACGACAAAGGCTGGGGAGGGGATATTAGAGACCCCCCCACCCCGGGGTCCCGTTTCTGTTTCCCATTAATATGCTCATGAAATCATCCAGGGGGTAGAAAGAGAAAGAAAGAAAAACAGTTCTCAATTAGAGCATCCCCTAAAGAAGCTAGAATTCCAGAATATTCCAGAAAGACTTTGTAGGATGTTCCACACCACTGGCTGAGCAGAAACTTGGCCCCAGTACAGACCAACACTCCAGGCTGTGGCTTGGGAAGTCTCTAACCGGGGCAGCTGTACCCTCCGTGGGGGCAAACGGCCAGCCACCAGCTGGGTGGGAGCCTTTCGTCATGGGTAAGGCCCAAGGTACCAGACCCCAGTGTGGCTTCCACATGGGGCTCTAGCCCTTTAAACCGGGCCGTGCAATGCAGGGAGGGTTGTTGGCGTTTTTCCCTGATGGCATCCTGGCTCCTAGAATACGAACACTACAGTAGGTGCTCCAGAAAAACTTACTAAATGAGTTACTCCAAGAGTAATCTGTCACGTTTGCCCCTGGTCCAAGTGTCCAGCCCAATTCTGGAGGCTGCTGGCCAGGGGCTGGATGGTTGGTGTGCTGGGATTAGGGGAAAGAAAGGCACCACTTCCAGGTGATATGAACATTACACAGGGTCCTTTTGTCAGGCTACAGAATTTCCCGAAAATATTCCTTCAACAATGTCGTCACCTTAGTGCACTACGAAGGCTGTCCTTGGCAGTTCACCATGTTGTTAACTGAGCAACGGGAGACTTCACAGCTGCCTCCCAGACAACCCACTCTCTTACGTATTGGAAAGAACAGCTGATCCCATTGCAAAAGTTCCCTTGTTTCAAAGAAAGAGGAGGAAAAAAAAAAAACACAGAAAAAGTACAGAGGATAATCTCACTCTGGAATTGATCTCCCATGAGAAACTTAAGAAGATTTTGGCAATGGACTCTTTGATCCCCTCTCAGGAAGATGGACGAGGATGTCCTAGCTCTGACACAAAAACAGAACACGCTGAATTCTGCCAGTGAAGTCAGACCATTCTTGGGAACGCAGGAGTTAGGATGGATGCTGTAAAACAGCGGACATTCCAAAAATAGACTCCTAATGGAGATGACAATGAGAATGTCACAAAAACAACACTAGAAACGAGAACGGCCAGCTTTCAGGAGCCAGTGCCTGTTTGCCAAGTTCTCTCATGTAATGTTTGCAGCAACCCCACAAGGTAAATGTCATAATTGCCGTGACTTTATAGATGAGAAAACTGGTATTTAGAGAGATTAAGTAAATTGCCAGTGTCACCAAGCGAGGGCGTGGCAGGGCTGGGATGGAAACCGGGTCGTTCCAGAAGCTGGGGGCACTGTCTCCAGAATGTCGGGCGAATTCACAGAGACAACCCTGTGAGGGAAAAAAGAGACACGGGGAGTGGAGCTCTCGGGTCCTCGGAGAGCTGAAAGAAAAGAAGTCCTCTTCAGGAGGACCGGTTAGGGTTTAGAAAAATAAATTCAGAAAAACAGAATAAATACTGGGTAACTGCTAAGAAAAGAAAAGAAAACCAGTATTGGAATGTGGAAGAGTAATGATCCAGGCAGGTTGACTAGAAGCACCATCAGGGCTCCGGGGCCCGATTCCGTGTCCGGCCGTCTCAGCCCTCCGGCTCCACGCAGGACGCTGCCTTCTGGGGCAGAGCTGCTCCCAGAATCCTGGCGCTCCCCTCCCCTCTGACCCCCATGCCCTCCTCCTCCAGACAGCGTTCTTTCCTGCAGGTGCGTCTGCCTGTCCTTCCAGTCCTCGGCAGTCCCGGAATGAGTCACCTGGTGGCCCCAGACAGTCTGCACCCTCCACTTCCCAGCCAAGGTCGTGCTCAGGAGTGGGTGTGGGCTCCCACTATGGCCCATTGTGCCTGGGTGCCAGGCCCCAGCTCTTAGCCTAACCACCAAGCCCACCCCCAGGGCAGGGTGGGGCCCCACCTGTCACAGGGGTGGCGATGGACGAGGGGAGCCTGGGAACAGCTGCCCACTCCTGACCTGTCACTACTGGAAGGAACATGTTTCTCCGGTTTTTCACGTCAGCTGGGTTTGGCTGCTGGTCTGCAGAGAAAACGTCCTTGCTGACTCCGTTCTCGCTCTGCAGTCATTGGTTTGTCCTGTAGCACATCTCCCGTGTCTGAAATGCAAATTTGATCATCATCCCACCCCACGTCTAATGTGATCCAACCTCCTAGCCAGACCCAGGGCCCCCCATGCTCCGAGATCCCGGCTACACCACGCCTTGTTTGCTTAGGTTTCAAACCTCTGAGCTTTTGCAAACATTCGTCTTCTTGGAACGCCCGCTCTAGGCTCACCGTACTCTCTCACGTGTGCCAGGTGACCCCCACTTACATGGCCAAAAATCAAAAGCTCTTCCTGCTGAGTCTCCCTGCAGTCTTGTTCCCGTTCGTTGGGTCCCCACCCGGTTCCCTCCCTGCAGCCCCTGCGTGCCTGGCCCTTCCTCTGCCACGGTGCTTGGGGGTCAAGCTCCACGATGTCCCCTTGTTGGACCCCTGCTGGGCCCCGAGCTTCTTGAAAGAGGGGCCATGTTTGTTTCCCTTGATATCAGTAACAAGGCACATGTTGGATTATACTCAGTTATGGTAACACTCTTAAATTGCCAGGAAAAAAAAAAGATACTTCTCCAAGCTTTTCGAAAGAAAAATGGAACTCCCTTTAAAGGAAGTAAAAATCAAGCTTCAAGCTTCCCAACTGCAATGAAGCAGGAGGAGAGTGGAATAAAGGTTTGATAATTCTTAAAGAAGGGGGGAAGCTGGGGCACCTGGGTGGCTCAGTTGGTTAAGCGACTGCCTTTTGGTTCAGGTCATGATCTCGGGATCCTGGGATCCAGCCCCATGTTGGGCTCCCTGCTCAGTGAGGAGTCTGCTTCTCTCTCTGTCCCTCCCCCTGCTCATGCTCTCTCTCTCTTAAACAAATAAATCTTAAAAAAAAGAATAAGAATAAGAATAAGAATAAGAAGAAGAAGAAGAAGAAGAAGAAGAAGGATGCAAGCTGGAGGAGTTGGCTAGGGCGGCCATGACAGAATGGTGGCATAACGGTGGAAATTTATTCTGTGGCAGTTCTGGAGGCTGGGAGTCCAAGATCAAGGTGTCCACGGGCTTGGTTTCCCCCAAGGCCTCTCCCCCTGGCTTGCCAAGGCCTTTCCTCTGTGCATGTGCTTTCCTCTTGTCTGTGTGTCCATACTTTCTCTCCTTATGAGGACACCAGTCAGACCGGATCAGGGCCCACCATGTCCAAACATAGAACCATGTTGAGGTGCCGGGATAAGGGCTTCAACATATGAATTCTGGGGACACGGTTGATCCATAATGTAAACCACACTATCATTCTCAGACAGGAACAACAGAAAGACCCTGGAAGACCTGCCCTTTCCAGAGCTTGCCTTTCCAGAACTTGCCTTTCCTTCTGAGATTACAGGAAGGCCTTTATGAACCTGAAATAAAGAAATCTTGACTAAAAATATAATTGTGGGAAAACACCTTTGTGGACCAGTGAAACTAACAACCAATTTAAGAGATGATTAAACGTGTCAATGGGGGGACGGACAGTTGTGGACAGAGCAAAATCAGGTAGGAACACGAGGGGCTGGTGGGGTTATCCAGATGTGAAACCTACCGGTAATGTCTGGATCAACGGAAGAGCACTCAGTGACCTCTACTTCCTTCTTTCTCTTCCCTCCCATCCTATGCATCAACCAGTTGTTGGCCCTGCTTTGAAATATCGCCAGGCTCTGACCACACTCGACCACCTGCTGCTACCACCAGACTCCACAGCTCTTGGACTGGTCTCCTTGCCGCCTGGTCTCCACTAAATGGCAAATCACTTACAATTTAAATTACTGCCCTGCTCAAAATCTTCTCAAAACTTCCCTCTTCTATGCTAGCCCTTCTCTCCCACCCCCATGGCCCAACCTCACTGGCTTTGCCAACTGCCCTCTCCCTGCTCCAGCCCTACTCACTTCCTTGTTGATCCTTAACAAGCCACACACGCCACAGGGCCTTTGCCCTGGCCGCTCCTTCTGCCTGACTCTCTCCATGCTAGCTATCTGCATGGCTTACTCGCTTCTTTCGTTCCAGTCTTGGTTCAAACGTGGGCTTAACCCACCAGCTTCCCCAGCTATAGCAGAAAACAGCCCTCTGCTTCTGCTTTGCCTTTCTCCATGGTGCTCCCTGCCGCCTGCCCATCTCCCGTATCGTCTGTCTTCCTCTGCTAGAATTTCAGGGCTCGGACGAGGACTTTTATTGTCCTGCAAGAGCGGGTGCAGGCGAAGAAGGTGGAGAACACCACCCGTCGTCCTCCATCAGAGAAGTCAAAGGACAGTGTTGATGTGATGCTAACAAATCCTATAGATGTTAAGTGGTTGAAAAATGTGTGTATGATGTCTTAAGATCGCAACAGCGTCAAGAATGGAATGTTACCTTCCAAATACGTTTTAAATGTTAGATCCAGATAGATCGTAGTCAATGCATCAAATCCATCAGTGATGAAGCGTCTCTAAATGATAATAGCAACAGGCAATGTTCATGATTATATCGTGATTATGGAGGTTTAAATTCACCTACCAAAGAAGTCATGTCTCTGGCTGATAAAAAACTAAACTGTACAAGATGTTGCTTAGTCGACATCCGTTGACACAAAGAGGAAGGATTAAAAACTGGAGGAAAAGAGATAAGATATACTTAATTTAAAAGATTAGGTAAAAGGTCAATTGATTTTGATAAAAATATTAAGAATAATGAATACACGATATTAATTAAACTTTTTGTATAGGGTCAAATAATATAGAATCAAGGTGTTTTAAATAAAATCTGTTAAAAAGTAGCAATGGAGATGGTTGGATAATTTTTAAAAACTCACAATTATAAGGAGACACATTAATTCGCCAGTAGCAGGAAACACAAATAAAATGAGGGCAGGGGGAAAGTTGTTAGTATAAATAAAAAAAAAGCAAACAAGCACATGCAACACTCTCTTGCAGAAGCAGGAATTACTCATCTCTGTGAAAAATTTTCTGTAACAAGGGAGGATACAAATAAAAATGATAAAATCTTCCAATTAAAAGATTACCCTTTGATCCAAATACAAAAGCAAATGGACACTAAACAAAGCCCCGAAGAAAATCTAGATGAACTTGAAAGAACAGAAGCTTTCAGAGGCTTCATTCCTTAGTAGGCAGGGGAAAAAAAGAAGAAGAAGAGAAATTACAGAAATGAGAGATACATCGAAGAGCTAGTGCTTTGAAAATAAGGGCAAGATCAGTAACATTTATGCCTCACTGGCAAATCCAAAGTGAGAACAAAGTCTGTATAAACCAAATTTGAAACGAAAGGAGGGTACATAATAATAATGGCTTTTAGGGGCCTCTCTGCTCAGTTGTCTCTTTCCAGGTTTGCAGCGGTGGTCCCTGCATGGTGGAGCAAGGAACTGGGCAGGGGTGAGAGTTGGGGGGCAAGAGCTCTAGGCTTTGCTTGGCTCAATGTCATGGGATCATTTCCCCATTGGATGCCATCTGGCTCCGGGTCTGGAGGCTTGTGTCCAGACAGGCTCGTTTGGGGTCAGTCCCAGCCCTGGTTCCAGAAGGAGAGGGAGGTATGTGTCCGGAGGAGTTTCTCCTGCTTCATGTGGGGTCTGTTCATATTGCTGAGTTCAGAGAAGGGATTGTTCCATGTGTCCTTGCGTGTCCCCCATCTTCCACCACGAGTGGAAGGCTAACCCTCCAATGTCAGCCTATAATCTTTTTTTGAATTTTATGAAGGGTCAATTCCAGTTTTTCTGCTTTAGAGTCCTGTCTTAGCACGAGCATCATAACAAAATTCCACAGGCTGGGGGCTTCCACAGCAGACATGTATTTCTCCCAGTTCTGGCTACAAGTCCGAGAGCAGGTGCCGGCACAGTTTGTGTCTGGTGCGAGACCTCCTTCCGGCCTGTGGACAGCCACTCTCCCAGGAAGTCCTCGTGATCCCATCGTGACCTCATCCAAACCCAGCTCCTTCTCAGTGACCCCACCTCCAAATGCCATTGCACTGGGGGTCAGGGCTTTAACATGTGAATTTGGGGGGCAGGGGGGATATAGTACCGTAGAGAGCAGGTGTGTTCTGCCAGTTTGGCTTCCATACACATCCTAATCTGTAGTCTTTAATATAGTGCGGCAGCTCAAACTAATTTGATAAGACATAAAAAAAAAAAAGAAAGAAATATTGAAAATCAAAAAACAAACAAAAAAGAGGTTATTTGTCGAAGGAGGGGGTATTTAACTAGAGAATCCAAAGTAATTATATTTTAAAAGTAATAAAGGAAATCGTTAAATCCAACCACCAGAAAACTGAATGAATTCCTTTCCTGCTGCAACACCTAGATGGGGCCCCTCCACCTCCCCAGAAAATCGCCCCGATCTGAGGCAGTGGGAAGCATCGTTTGGAGTGCATGAAATGTCCAGATGTAGGATCGCAGAGACCCTGCACGACTGCCTCGCAACGAGGGAGGGTTCAATATATGTGACGGGCTCCTGAGCCCGAGGTGCGGGGGAGGCAGGGACTTGGCGCTTTTGAGCACCTGCTGCGATCTTTGGAGCAGTTCTCGGACTAAGTTGAAAATCACCTTGGCGGGGAGATAGACGGTGGAGAGCTGCTTCTGCCCAGAGCCCCCGCTGGTTCCGTGGTGGCCTGGAAAGGCGGTGGCCCGGAGAGGCAGTGGCAGGCAGTGCGGTCCTGTGGGAGGTGCACTGCTCTTGCTTGGGCCCTGTCCCAGCTTTGCAGACCAAGGCTGGGCGGGCCTGTGAAACCCAGCCCCGGCCCCACGGAGTGCAGAGCTGTGCCCCAGTTGCCTGACCAGCCTCTGCAGACAGATGGGGTGAGGGTGCCAGGATGTGTGTGTGTGTGTGTGTGTGTCTATGTGTGCATGTGTGCGAGAGAGTGTGTGTGAGAATGCATGTGAGAGGGAGTGTGAGTGTGTTAGTATGTGTATGCATGTGTGAGAGTGCGTATGTGTAAGTGTGTGTGTGAGTATGAACGGGTGTGAGAATATGTGTAGGGTGAGCATGTAAGTGTGTGCATATGTGAAAATGCATGTGAATGTGTGTGTAAATGTGTGTGCATATGTGACTGTGAATGTGTGACAGTGTGCATGTGTGTGTATGTGTGAGTGTGTATTTGTATATGTGACTGTGAATGTGTGTGTGCATGAATTTGTGAGACTGTTGTGTGTGAACGTGTGAGTGTGAGCGTGTATGAGTGTTATATGTGTGTGTGAATGTGTGCGAGAGCTTTGTGTGTGATTGTGTCTGTGCATGTGTGTGAGAACATGTACAGTTGTGAATGTGTGTGAAAGTGTGTGAATGTGTGCAAGAGTGTGTGTGCAAATATGTGTGTGTTGTGTGAATGTGTGTGATGTGTGCCAGAGTGTGGATGTGTGTATATGTGTGATTGTGTGAATCTGTGTGACTACAAATGTGTGTTGTGTGTGTGAATGTGTGAGAACGTGTGCAGTTGTGAATGTGTGTGGATGTGTGAGTGTTGTGTGAATGTGTGTATGTGTGTGAAAGTGTGTACGTGTGTGAGTGTGTGAGAGAGTCTGTGTGCCACAAATGGCCCGCCTGTCTTCGGTGCCACGGGGACGGCTGGCGTGGGGACGTGGGGCAGGGGGTCAGCCAGCTCACTCCTCAGGAGTGCGTCACCGACCTCAGTTTTCCTCTGGGTGCCCCCGTGGCGCCCTCAGGAAGGCTCCCATCTGGTCCAGGGAAGGTGGCTCCTGGCCACCCAGGCTCCCATCGCTAGGAAACGGTCCCCTTTGATGCTGTGCGCCGGTGTTCGTCTTTGGCTCTCAGAAGGACACAAGTCACCATGTGGCAATGGAGAAATAATACTGAAAACTCAGTAAAAAATGAAAGAGGTGCCAAACGGCATTCTGGAAGGCACGGGGCGCATCCTGGACGTGGACTCAGGCTGCGCTCTGGGGGGCCCGCGCCGGTGACCGTGGAGCAGAGCCCGCCCCTTGTCCCCGCCGCTCGTGGGCAGCGGTGGCCGGGGTGCGTGCGCCGCAGCGGGCTTGTGTTTGGCTCTCGTCTCTGCTGACCCCGGTGTCCGGTGGATGGAAAGGCCAGGCCGACGTTAAGCTCCAAGCCATCTTTCTTCCCTCGTCCCCCAGTTTTATCTAGAAATAATTGCCATAGTCTGCGGCACCATTCAATGCTGGGAGGGGCAGGTGCGCTGCGTGGCGTCCAGCCCCCGCCTGCGTTGCGAGCCCCACACCACCAGTTCTGTTGCACCTTGTGGGTCAGGAGGCCTGGGGCCCCTGCTGCTGTGCCGGAGAGAGCTGGGGATTCTCGCCCTGCCCGCTGGAGCCTGGCTGCCTCCTCCTCCGCTCCAATCCTGGCTGCCCACACCTCCGGCCCCATCCATTTATGTCGGGGCTCCGGGTCCCTGGTGCCCCAGCCCCCGGCTCCGGCTGCTGCGTGACTTTGAACTCCCCACCTCGGGGCCCTGGTTGCCAGTTGACAGCTCACTTGACTGACCTCCTTTTAAGCCTCCCCAGTTTATCATGCTCCACGTGTGAGCTTGATCATTTTTCTCCTGCCTCCCTTGTCTGCCGCTCTTGCTTCCAGGGCATTCTAGCAAGCCACTCGCAGACCCTCTGTAATCGGAAAGGGAGCAAGGCCAGGGGAGGGCTGAGCAGACATTGAAGTGCTCTTTGGCTGACAAGGATCCCCAAAGGTGAAATAGGAGCAAGAGCGTACACTGGGGGCGTTTGGGCTCCGCTGGCAAAGCCGCAACGCGTCTCGGCGCCACGTGGGCCCCAACCTGCCCGCCAGCCGCCCCCAGCAGGTGGAGGTGGGAGTGTTGAGGGCCACTGAACACTGGGAAGTGTCTTAATGCATCACAATTACAGAAACACCTGTGCTAAATACCTTTGTGTGGGTCGGTTGTGTGAATTCAAGGGGTGTTCAATTGCCTCCGAATTTCTCATTTCTACACCGTCAGCAAGCCGCAGGTGTGCACGGCGTGAGCCGGCGAGGCTGTGATTTGGAGGTCTGTGCTGACAGATCCGCATCCAGGATGCATTTGTCCTCCCCAGTGCCGTGCACCCCATATATATGCCGGTATTTACAGACGGCTTGGAGGCGATCTGTCACGTCACAGCCGCCTCTTGGCTCCTGGCATCCTGAGAAAGGAGGTGAGAGCAAGAAGGTAAAGGCATTGAGAGGATGGTGCTCAGCAGGCGCTCGGCTGGGGCTGGTGCTGGCTGAGGCCTGAGCTGAAGGAAGATGGGGAGCCAGAGCCTGCCCCGCAAGAAGCTTCTGGTCAAGAGAACTGACAGGCAGGGAGAGACGGACCCGTGGCCACATTCGGCCTCTGGACGTGATCTGCACTATGTGAAAGGATGTTGCAATCTTTATTAACATTGGATGTCAAGCGGGTTCACCAATTAAATATAGATTTCTGGCTTCTTTCCAACAATCAAATCTGTCCCAGGGGATCCACAGTCCCCCGTTTAAAGCCTGGGTATCGTCCCCCCTTGGGAGGGTGCACGCCGTCTTTGATGCCTTCACGTGCTTCATCCCTCGTGGGGCCCTGCAGGGGACTCAGTTGGTGGCGAACAGCTAGGACACTGTTCCTTCCACACGGGGACACAGGCAGCCTGCTCTGTGAATGGCATCCTCCCCAGGCAGCCCCTGAGAAAGGGCTAAAGATGTGCGAGAGCAGACCCCACCCCTGAATTTTACACACTGATTCCACGCGGATAATTGCTCTGGAGTATATCCTAATTCAGCGATACGGTATTGGCAATTCTCTGCTGGTAACATTCTGGATTCATACCTAGATGCTTTCTACTTGGTTAGCTTTCGAAACCACTGATGCCTTTGTAACCCCCTGGATGCTCCCCTCTTGGCTTGGGATGATTCCAGCCCCCACAAGGTCTTTTGTGCCTGGGGCCAGTGTTCCTCGTGGGCTGTGGACCCAGGCCTGCTTGCTGTGACCAGAGCTCCATCCAGCCCTCTGTCCTTACGGGACCCTTGTAGCGGGAGGAGGGGCATGGTGTGGATGTGGGTGGAGTCGTTCGTATATACCGTTGCCAGAGAAAACACAGGATTCCAAGGTAAATTTGAACTTCAGATAAATGAGTAATTTTTCGTATAAACATGTCAGTATAAACATGTTTCAAACATTGCATGGGACATACCGAGACTAAAAATTGCTCATTGTTTATCTAAAGGGCTCCAATTGAACTGGGTATCCCATCTTTTTTGCTGTGTTTGTTCTTTTAAATCTGCCAAACTTATTTTTATTTCGAAGGATGATGCCCAAGTTCTGGAGGCTTTTTTGCATGCCCTAATTTCTTGGGCTGTGGTCCAACTTTGCACATCTGGATTGGGCACCAGGCATCCAGAAGAGGCTGTCGTGGGTGTCTGGGGGCCATCCTCCTCCTCTAATTGGCTGTCAGTGTTTCTTTCTGGGTGCCCGTGAGCTCGGTGCAGCTGCTTTGCCAGGACATAGCCTCCTGAATAAATAAACACAGCCCTTAACGAGTTCAGATTTGGCCCCTTTGATACCGGAGGACGTTCCAAGGGCCCCGGGAGGTATGATGCCATCAGAGCACCCTTCGCTCATCTTGAGCATTCAGACATTTAACAAATTTGTGTTTATATCCTCCTGAGGGTATCAGGCACCACGAAGATGGGATACGTTTTCAATCCCATATGCACTTGCAGAGTGCCTCCCGTGTGCCGGGGGCCGTGCGAGACGTGGCAGCCAGGCAGCAAGCAGCACGTGAGGGGTGGATGTCACCCTTGGGTGCTTCACGTTCGCCAGGGACATGCACGACTCACAGACGCTGACAGCTGGGGGGCTGGGGGCAGGGCCGCAGCACATCCAATCGGGGTCTCGACAGGAAGGATGCTTGACTGAGGCTTTAAGGAAACCCTTCCGAGGTCTGGCAGGAAGGGAGGCCAGCCATCCCAGGCAGAGGAAGTGATGGCAGCATGGATGCCCGGAGGCCAGAACCTTCTCTGACAGGTTGGCCTGGGGTGGGGCGGGGTGGCGTGAACCCCCAAACCAGAAAGAAGAATGGCTGAGAGCCCCCATCTGTGTAATCTCCTTCTTTTTCTCTCCCGTCTCCTGAAGGCATGGTCTGGAGTGGGTCATTTGATGAAAACTTCAGTTGATCCACGTTCACGGCCAGTTTCCTTACCCCTTTTCTCTCCAACCAGCAGCCAGGGGAAGCTCCAGGCCTGGTTCAACCCTGCCTGCCCCTTACCTTCTGCTGAAGGTGCCAAGGTGGGACGTTGCCAGCCAAAACCTACAATCGTGCTATCATGATGACTGGTCTCCGCCTAAAGTCAGGACCACCAGCTCAACGGCGGTCAACCCACCTGCCCTCTCCTCGTGTCTTTTCTTTCCCACGCATCAGCAGGATCACTTCACACCCTCTTTTCCCCAGTGGAGCCCCCTGCTGCCAATCCCCCAGGTCTAGATTTGGGTGCCTTGTTTTTGACATTCAAGGGTCAGCTAAAGGTTAGTGGATTTGCTCAGGAGTTCATGCCTCCTCTGCGGGAGAGCCTGGACCCCGGGCTCCTGATAGGCTGTGCACTGACCGTGTGCCACCCCCCTTGCGGTCCACACCTCCAGCCCCCTGACTGCACCGTGCTGAAGCCATCTGGGTATATCTGCCTAGAGCACAAGGAAGGATGTGCTGCAGGCTCTCAGGCACAGGGTCCTTGGGGACCTCGGGTTCCCCATCACCTTCAAGAATTGTCAGTGTGTTTGCCATTGGAGAAAGGGAGGAGGGGAAATTGACTAAAAGGGAAGGAGAGATGGAGGGACACCATGTGAGGACAGGCAGAGCTTGGAGTGTTGCTGCCACAGCCAAGGGGTGCCCAAGGTTGCTAGCAGTCCCTAGAAGCTAGGAGAGAGGTGGGGGGTACTTTCTCCCTTTGAACCCCCAAAAGAAACTAACGTTGCTGACACCTTGATTTTGGATTTCTGGGCTCCAGAACTGTGAGAGAATAAACTTCTCTTTTTTCAAGCCACCTACATCGTAATCCATTGTTACTACAGCCCCAGAAAACCTAATACGATGATCAGAAAACATTGAGGGGGAGGTGGTTGGTAGCATGGAACTCATTGGCTTAAAATAAATAGGCAGAAAATTTAATTCCTTAAAATTTTATTGCATTTGGACACAGTGGCTGATCAATTCTCTTGTTGACTCATTGCATAAATACATGAAGATTGATAACAAAATGGAGAAGGAGCCTGGAGAGCAGGTAGGGCACAGGCAGGGGAGGTCACCCACCACTGGGGCCCGGCTGGCCGTGGAGAATCTCACGTTTCTAAGTGTTCCAACTTCCGTGGTGACGAAGCTGGAGCACTAATGTTTTGCAAATTTTGCTCCTGAATCATTTTTGCAAACTCTGTTTTGGGTAAAAGACAGAAATCTATCAAACGCCGTACAGATTAACTTATCACGGAGCTAAATGGGCTGTCAGTGTGGGGAGACCGTGCTTGGCCCAGTGAATTCAAATGCATGTAAATTTCCCTGGTGGCAAAGTTGAGGACGGCGGAGCTGTCAGACGGTGACATGTGGAAATACATTAAGAGTGTTTAAAATATATTTGAAGGGGCCGCCTCATATTTTGATAACATGCTCACCGACAAATGATTTGTGGGGATGGGAAATTCTGACCTCCTCATCTATTCCAGAGGAATCTTTGTAATGAGCCCCCAGGATGTTGGGTGCTTTAGTTCTAAAACAATTACCAATGCCAGCCTGCACTGGCGAAGGTCCCCTGTGTCACTGGCATGTGGAGCTGGGTTCTGATAGCCTGCTTGTCAGCATCACTCTCGATTACAAGGAAAGTGATTAAAAACTTCAAAAGAACCAATTACATTGCGTTATACACCAGTGCTGTGGCTCCTCGGCAAGAAAGACACCAGATCCTTCACCACCTGACATTGCTTCGTGTTTTTAGTCTTGTGTATTTATTTGGCAAGGAGACGTCCTTGACTTATTGTAATTATTCTCAGTGTTTAAGGGAAAGGAGTTCCTAAGAGCTGTACTGTGTCTATTTAAAGGGATGGGAACATGTCTGTTTATGATGGGAGTTGATTTAGTTATTACAGGCATGCTGGAGAGCTCCTGAGTTTTCAAGGGAGGCCACAAAGATATGTGATACCTCACTGGTAAATGCAGGCGCCCTATGACCTCCAGCTTCCTTATCAAGGCCCCCATTCTTCCCGTCACATGCCAGCCTATCTTCAAAACTGGCACTCATGGACCAACCTTACCTGACAAAGAAGAGGTGTGATGGAGCCACTTGCCCCACCATGACCTAGACATAAATCCAGAAATACCCACCCGTGAAACAAACAGAAAGTGTAGTTTCTTTCTTGATATGTTCTTTTAAAATCATACATATTCATGTTTGCACTGATTTGACAGGATCGTGAAATAAGTCTTGGTCCGTATCTTACATGATGCACAGACACACAAGTCTAACATTACATGGTGGGGACTACGATGGTGGAAGGCACAGAACGCCTGGGAGCACAGAGGGATGGCCCCTAATAACCCATAATAGGCCTGGGAGATGGATCAGGGCAGGCTCCCGCAGGAAGGCAAGGAGTTGGCCAAGTACAGATGGGCAGGGAAGGGTGTTCATGACTGAAACCCACACGTGTGAATGTATGAGAGACGAACGGTTGTTATGTACATACTCTGCACTAGGCCCTGGAACTGAGTTTGGGTATTTGGAAAAAGTCTGATCTCCCTCAAGAATGCCACTAAAAATAACAGTGTTGACTGATGAGTGAAGGGCCCATCATGAAGGCAGACCTAAATCACCTCCCTTCCCAGCAGTGGGTGTGAGACAGCAGGGTTTCTCAGTGTGAGCACTATTGACATCTGGGCCTGGATAGTTCTTCGCTGTGAAGGGCTGTCGTATGCATTGTCGTGTAGCCACATGGCTGGCCTCTACACATGACATGCCAATGGAAACCTCCAACTCCCAAATTATGACAACCAAAAATGTGTGCAGACATTGCCAAACGACCCTACTTGGGAACCACTACTCTGCAGCTGGAAGAAGAGACGATGACAACACTCTTACCTTCCTTTGTCCACCATTCAATGTTCAACTGGGAGATTAGGCTGTAATAAGGGGGGGGGGTGTTTGAATGGTTCAGATAAGCAGGAGAGTATTACATTCTCACAGAACAGTCCAAATTGTTGAGGGCCCCAAAGGAAGCTGCCTGTACTGCTCCATGAATTATGCAGAGACCCAGGTGTTTCTCTCTTTTTACTGTAGCCTTAAGTGTGGTCCCTGGCTAAAGGCTTAACCCAAATCACTGCCACCATATCCACCACCAGGCCTTAGGAAGGAATAGAAGAGATTGTAGGGAGCCAGCAATTTCCTTCTAAAATTGACATCAGGGAGCTCCACATCACATCTGTTCACTTCTCAACAGCTAAAGCATTGCCATGTCACCATATATAGATGACAGTCTAGCAGGGGGATGCAGTCAGCAGCTGGGTTTCCATGTTCCCAGTTAAAATGCAAGAGGTTAGCAATTCTAAAAGGAAGAGGGCAGTGTGGATACCGGGGAAAGCGAAAAGCCTCTACTACACTCTACAGGTACTCGGATGGAGACTAGTGTACAAGGGCACTGACATAGGTAATGGGGACTGGCAGTGGGTAAGATAAGGTGGTCCCTGTCCAAATGGGACTGACGCTGTAGTGGGGAAGGGGGAGAATGACAGGTAAGCAAAGAAATAATTACAGGTCCTGATACGTGCCTTGAAAGAAACAAATAGAAAAACTGGATGCAGGGGGGGATTGACATAGTTAGGGTGGGTAGTGAGAGCTTTGCTGTAATGGTGACATGTGAGCTGAATCCTATAACATCAGAGGGGGCCAGCCATATGCAGAAGGGATGTGTGTGTGTGTGTGTGTGTGTGTGTGTGTGTGTGTGTGTGTGTGTATTTATTGTGAGGAATTGGCTCACATGATTAGAGAGGCTGAGAAGAGTCCCAGGATCCAGAGTGGGCAAGCTGGGGTCCCAGGAAAGCCAATGCGTAGCCTTTATTTCTCTCTGACAGGAGAAAACCCCAAGGATTGGTGAAGTAAGCAATACACTTTTAAATTGCCAATGTGCCAAAGGAAAAAATGACCATGGAAATTGGGGATTACTTTGGACAAAGCAAGAATGAAAAAAATCTTTGTGTTAAAGCTTGTGGGATGCATCTAAAGCTACAATTAGAAGGAAATTCATAGCCATAACTTCATATTCATTATTGATTGTGGTGATGATTTCACAGGTGTATACATACATATGTCAACACTTATTAAAAAGTAAATTCTGAAAGTGTACATTTTTATTATGTGTCAGTTACATGTCAATAAAGATGTTTATAAAAGTTAGGTAGAGAAGAACCAAATAAATCCAAAGAAAATATAAGAAAAGAAACAATTAGCTAAGGGAAGGAAACTACTAAAATAGGAAAAAAAATAAAGAAAGAAAATAGAAGTGCTCAGTAAAAATCAATGCTATTTCTCTGAAAAGACTAACAAAGTAGAGAAAATTCTGACTATTGACTGAAAGAAGTACAAGTAAACCATATCAGGGAGAAGAAAGGGAGATATTTTTAAGAAACTTCATGACAATACATTTGAAAACCTATATATAAGAGTCAATGCCCTAGACACGTGATGGCAACATTGAATCAAAACAAAGAAGATATTTTAATAGACCAAAGTATACCAAATAATTCAAAATGTTTGTTTAAAAGAGATCTACAAAATATCTGCTTGGATGATTTTATAGGCAAATTATACCAAATATTCAACTAACAACAAAAAAATCCATGCCAACTTGACTATTATCCAAGGAATTTAAAAATGTTTTGTTCTTTTTTTCTTTTAGTTTACATCTTTAATTTAAAACACAGTCCCTTTGGAGAAATGTCTGTTCATGTTAAGACTATTATTCTTAATAAATAGATACGATAGAATAAATTGGTTGGGTTATACACTACTCAGACATTTCTCCAAAGAAGACATACAGATGGCCAACAGACACATGAAAAGATGTCCAACATCACTCAGCATCAGGGAAATGCAAATCAAAACTAAAATGAGATAGCACCTCACATCTCACATCAGAGTGGCTAAAATAAAAAATATAAGGAACAACAAGTGTAAGAAAGGACGTAAAGAAAAAGGAACCCTCATGCACTGTTGGTGGGAATGCAAATGCTGCAGCTACTGTGGAAAACAGTATGGAGAACAGCTAAAAATAGAGCTACCTTATGATCCAGCAATCACACTACTGGGTATTTGCCCCTAAAATACAAAAACACTAATTCAAAGGGATACATGCACCCCTATGTTTATTGCAGTATGATTTACTACAGCCAAACTGTGGAAGCAGCCCAAGTGCCCATCAATAGAAGAATGGATAAAGACGTGGTGTGTATATACATACAATGGAATACTATTCAGCCATAAAAAGAATGAAATCTTGCCATTTGCAATAACGTAGACGGAGCTAGAGAGTGTAATGCTAAGCAAAATAAGTAAGAGAAAGACAAATACCATATGATTTCACTCATGTGGACTTTAAGAAACAAATGAACAAAGGAAAAAAAAAGAGAGAGGGAGAGAGAAAAACCAAGAAACAGACTCATAACCACATAGAACAAATTGACTGATGCTTCCAGAGGGGAGGTGGGTGGGGGATGGGGGAAATAGAGAGGGGGATTAAAAGTACAAGAGAATTGTTGAATCACTGTATCATATACCTGAAACTAATACAACACTGTATGTATGTTAACTATACTGGAATTAAAATTTAAAAACTTAATAAATAAAAAAAGAATAATAAAACACTAAATAAAATACAGCCCCCTTTTCAGAGTTACTCACTTATCAATAAAGGTTCACATCTAGTTGTGTTACAGTTGGTTTTAGTTCTGGTCTTTTAAGAAGTGAGATAAACCTTATATTTACCCATGTATTTCTACCTTTGTGGTGTAACTCCATAATTCCACCTGGTATAATCATCTTTCCACCTGAAGAATGTCTTTCTTCATTCTTTCAGTGCAGGACTGTTAGTGTCCCTCACAGATTTAGTTTGCCCAGGGGGTCTTTATCTCATCTTTATTTCTGAAAAGTATTTTTGTTGTTTGTGTATTTCTAGGTTTACTGTTGTAAAGATGTTATTCCTTTGTCTTTTGGCTTACATATGGACACTGGAGGTCATGATTTCTTTGTTCCTTTGTACATAATGTGCTTTATATCTCTAACAGTACTTATGGATGTCATTATATCACTAGTGTTCATGTGATTATTATGTCCCCTAGTATTTTTTTTAATTCTGCATTGAGTTTCTTGACCTCCTTGGACCCCTGGATTTATACTTTACATAAAAATTGGGATTTTTTTTCAGTTACTATTTTGTCTAATGTTTTCCATCTCCCTTTGTCTTCACCTTCTGGATCTCCTATTATATGTGTGTTAGACCACTTGGTATTGAATCACACATCATTGTGCTGTTTGTTTATTTATTTATTTATTTATTTATTTATTTATTTATTTATTTATTTTTCCAGTCATTTATTATCTCCTTGCTTAGATTGGGTAGTATCTTATTGTTGTCTTCAAGGTTCCTGATCTTTGTTTTTGGTCTCATCTGTTGTTAACCCAATCAGTGAAGTTTTCAGTTTGGATGTTGCATTTTTCATCTCTAAGGGTTTCTTTACTATTCCTTTTCTTCTTTATTTTACGCATGTTGCATATTTTTATAGTACTTTTTGTAAAAAAAATTTGTATGCAATTATTTCTGCTCCCATTTTCTGATTTCTTTAGTGCATATGGGTAATATTTTTCTGTTTCTTCCCATTTCCAATATATATTTTTTAAAATTTAAAGTTAGACACTAAGTTTTGTGTCATCGAATACTGGGTTTTGTTGTCTTCCTTCAACTGATGTTGGGATTTTTTTTTTTTCTTGCAGGAAGTTAAGTTATTAAAGGATCATCTTGATTATTACAAGCTTGTTTTTAAACTTTAGTAGACTTGAGTTAGAGTCTGGTCTAGTTTCTCTCTGTTATCAAGGTGTAACTCAACTGGACCCTTCTCTACTCTGAGTGTTCAATGGGGACCCTCCAGTCTGGATCATTGGAGCACTGTGAGTTCCCCTCCCAGGCACGTGTGAGTTCTGGGCATGGTTATGCTTATAGTTTCTTTGTCAATCTTTGAATTTTTCTATCTATCTTATTGAGTAAAACCCGAAAGAGTTCTATGCAGAGTTCTGGAGTCTTTCTCTGTGGAGCTCCTTTGTCTCTGGTTCTATATTCCGCACTTTCCAGTTTTTTCAGCCTCAAGAAACTTTGATCTGTTTCCTCAACTCAGCAAGGTCACTGTGCTCTATTTAGCACTCTCCTTTCTATATCAAACTAAAAAGGACTTCAAGATAGAATCTCAAGGTGGTTGCTGATATATAGGAAAGAAGTGATTTATGTATATTGATCCTGTATCTAGAAAACCCAAGAAATTCTACAGGCAAATAATCAGAATGAATAAAGAGCTTGAAAAGTTTACTAGATACAGGATCAATATACATAAATCACTTCTTTCCTATATATCAGCAATAAGCAACCAACATTATACATTTTAAGATACGATTTATTAATAGCACAAAAACTATACTGAAGTTAATAGCACAATAAAGTAAAAACAAACAAACAAACAAACACCCTGTTGACTAAATGTGTTTTTCGACAAAAATGAAAGAATCTTCTTTGAAAAACTGCCAATTCTGTCTGAGGAGTGGATGGGTAGAAAAAATACAAGAAGAGCCTAGAATATGTTGTTGTTAGAAATCAAAGAAATGCTCAAAAATGCTAGAATGGATGAGAGTGATGTGGGAGGCAGTTTAGATTTAAAATTGTCCAAATTTGGGTCACCTTGAAGACCACAGAAAGTGTCACATTTTCCTTACAGAAAGCGAAGGTAGCAATTGATTATAACACTTGGGGCACAAAATGAAATTCATGTATCCATAGTGATAGTCAAGAAAGAAGAGGAGGGAAAGTGGGAGATGTAGAAGTTCTTCCATTACAAATGATGACCAGCTAGTAAAACAGGAGAATCTTTAAGTTAGAAAATGCTATTTCGCAACCATCAATGCTACTGATTTAGACAAGGATATCAACAGATGGAAAAATGATTGGGTGAAAGCATATAGTCACATGCTTTCGAAGTATCACCCCGTCGATTGCCTTCTTTGAAAAGTGGACAAAGCCCCTTTATAAGAAAGGAAACTAGCAAACACGAACTCGAGCAAAGGATCAAACTGAGCAACCCCAGTAATGGGACAAGCTGACATGTCGTGTCTCTTGCTGTGTAATATTCCTGCCAACAATGCTTAATCTAATCAGGAGGAAACAATCAGATTGTGGGACATTCTCTAATATAGCTGCCCTGGACCCGGACTCTTGAAAAATGTTAGCGCCATGAATGATAGAAGAAAAATGGTATGGGAAAGTTGTAGTTCGAAATGGGTTAATTTCTATTTTGACCAAATTCAATAATACTTGATTGGACCCAAGGAGAAGGAAAACAGCTATTGAGGATGTATTTTGGACAATAGAGAAATTTAAAGGTGAATTATATATCAGGTAATATTTAATCAGGTTCAATGTCTTGGTAATCAGAATCATACTGTGGTTATATGGAGGAATGTTTTCTTTGACCGGAAAGAGATGCAAACCATCTGTGGGTGATTTTCATGATTCTGCACCTTACTTTCTGATTGTTCGTTAAAAGCAAATATAGGGTAAACTATTGCTAATTCATGAATTTGGGTGGAGACTATGTAAGTAAACATGATACTCCATTTTTTTTTCAATTTCTCTGTAGTTTTAGAAAAATTCAAAAGAAAAAGCTTTGAGAAAAAGGGATAAGCTGGTAGAAAAAGCAAAAATAATCTTTGAAGAAAATAATATATTTATTGAAAGACAAAAAAAATAGAACTATTTCATGCTCATAGATGGGAAAACAAAATTTCTTAAAAGGAGCAAGTCTACCCAGAAGATTTCTGACAAAAATTCTAGTATGATACTCTGTGGAACTTGACAAGCTGATCGTAATATTTATAAAGATAAATGGCAAGATAATTTTGAAGAAGCACAATGTAGGAGAACTCCCTCTGTCTGCTTTTGAGACTATCGATAGACCTTTGGTAATCAAGATGGGGAGAATGGTCCAGAGAGTCAGTGCAGAGGGCCCAGGTAGAGACCCCTACAGACATCCCTGGGGACTTTATATATGAGAGCAGGGCACTACAAATTAGTGGAAGACACTGGTTCATTATATACATGGAACTGTGCCAATTGGTTATTCCCCTGGACAACTAAAATGAAATTGGATCCCCACCTTAGACATATACAAAAGTAAATTCCAGCAGAAAGACTCATGTATAAAAACAAAACTTTATAACTTTTAAAAGAAACTCTTGGAAGATAGCCTCATGACTTTGGAGTGGGGAAGGATTTCTTAAAGAAGATATGAAAACTCCAAGCTATAACGAAAAAAGTTGATACATTTGGCCACATTTTTTAAGGGGATGGAGGTCTCACAAACTAAAGAAAATTAAAGCTTAAGCCAAAGACTGGGAGAAAACACTTACAGTAGATATTACTAGTTTTTTAAAGAATGCTTTAAAATCAATTATAAAAATATGAACAACCCCATAGTAAAACAGGTAAGAATTTTGAAGAGATAATTCATAGTTGAGGACATAGAAATCATGAATATACCTGTGAAAAATGTCAACTAAAAATCGGGCCAATGCAAATGAAAACATTCTCATCCTTCCAACTGTCAACACCTAAAATTGTATGGTATAGAGATTTGGGGAGGGATGGATCAGAGGAAGCTTTCAAACCTTGTACGAGGTGGTGTAAAACTATCCCAGCCATGCTGATGAGAAATCTGGCAATAAGGGCAAGCAGTGTTGAAGATATGCACAGGCCGTGACTGTGGGGACCCTCTTCCATATGGGAACCCGGAGAAGCCCTTTGCATGCCCTACACTGTGTGATCGGGAATAGCACACATTTGGAAACCATAATCCAACACATGGAAAAAAATACAATTTATAAAATTTATATATTATTGTATATCAACATGGAATTATAAGGAATTGGCTGGTGTGGTTATAGAAGTTCCAGGATCTGCCTTCAGAAAGCTGGAGACTCAAGAGAGCTAACAGTGCAGTTCCACTCCGAGCCTGAAGGCCTGAGAGCCAGGGGAGCCAAGGGTGTAAATAAAGTCCAGTCGCGGTCCGAGTCCGAAGGGAGGTGGAGACCAGTGTTCCAGATTGAAGACAGTCAGGCACTGAGCGAAGGTCTTTTTCTCAGCCTTTTTGTTCTATTCCAGCTACCAGGGATTGAAGGAGTTCCACCCACACTGGGGACTGCAGCGTGCTTCACTCAATCGACCTATTCAAACGCCAGTCTCATCCAGAAACTTCCTTATAGACACACCCAAAATAATGTTTTACCAAATGACCGGGCAACCTGTGGCCCAGGCAAGTTGACATATAAAATTAACTAACCATCAGTCTGTTTGTCTATTTCTTTCTTTCTTTCTTTCTTTCTTTCTTTCTTTCTTTCTTTCTTTCTTTCTTTCTTTCTTTCTTTCTTTCTTTGTCTATCTATCTCTCTATCTATCTCTATCTATCTCTCTATCTATCTATCATCTATCTATCTATCTATCTATCTATCTATCTATCTATCTATCTCTATCACTAACTCTGATGAGCACTGTACTGCCAGACAGTGTCTTGACTTGCGAGTGTAAGGGGATTTTGGCCTGGTCCGGTTGTCAGGCAAGGTCTCCCTGGGGAAGGGACATCTCTGGGGGAGCTAGAGGACGAGTAAACATTCCAGGCAGGACAACAAGCACAAAGATAAAAATCCTGGCACCCTGGGCAGCCTGACACCCATAGTGGCTCTTGACTTCATTCTTGAGTATGTAAAGTGAGCTTCTGGCAACAACTGCTTTCTTTCTGGATCCATGGGCTGCCCAGTGGAATTGTCCTGGGGGCTGGAGCAGGCCAGCAGCCTGAGCTCCAGGCACAGAGCAGCTCTGGGCTCTGCATGGCTCCAGGGCACCACGGCCAGGTTGGAAGGGCCTTTGATCTGTGGCGTGGAGTGGCGCCACCTCCTTGCCTGGAGGCAGCCTTCGCTTGGTGGTGGG
Organism: Ursus americanus; assembly: GCF_024610735.1. Lineage (NCBI taxonomy): Eukaryota > Metazoa > Chordata > Mammalia > Carnivora > Ursidae > Ursus > Ursus americanus. Next base: position 4,353,946 of record NC_142132.1, on the reverse strand, counting down.
CTTACTGGGTACTGTGTATATAAGGCTGTGCTCCTCCTTGCCCACAGCAGGAGAAGCAGGGCCACGCTGGATTTCGTTAGGGAGCTGTCTGCCCCCGAACCCCCCCCCCCCCCCCAGGAACCAAGAAGGTTGTTTCTGGGGCCTTTTGTAGTGTCTGGGTTGACAGAGGAGTCTCTGGAAGTGGTGCTGCATTATACTCCCCAGGGTCTCCAAGACAGCACGGGGCAGGCCTGATGTGCTCACGGTTCATATTAGACTTTAAAAAGTGGCCCGTGAGAACTTCTTCAGAACTGATGGAAGTTCACTGCCATGATGCGGGTCTCCTTACTGTTATGCTGCAAATGCCTTCCTCCACGCCTAGCCATAAACAGGTGAGCCCTATGCTGGCCTAGGATGATGCTCTTTCTGTGGTCGGTCTGCGTGCAAGAGCAGGAAAGGCAGGGAAGCCCAAGCACGGCCTGTGGGTCAGCACACAAGAGCGTCAAGCCCACTCCCACTCCAGGGCTTGCATAGTGGTACCTGGAGCAGGGACTGGTCGCTGCTTGGAAGAGGGTGTGGTGAGGCCACAGTAGATGGGTGAACAAGTATGGCCCCCACCAACCTTAACCAGCCACCAGTGGCTGAAAACCATGATGAGTGAGCTCATCGACTTGACACTTGGGAATAGCTCACGTCAGCCCCTGACATCATCGGACCTTCAGAGCATCTCCCAAGTAGGGGCTTCCTAGACTTTTGCTGTCAGAGGGTTCGGTTGCACTTAGACGTGGTTGCTTATTTATGTGGTTGTTGGACAACTTACTTGGTCTCTGTGACCCTCGGGATGCCAGCTACAGCGATGGAATACGAGCACCCGCGCCTCCGGTCGCCGGGAAGGTAAGAAGCGAAAGCATACACACTTTGCTGGTCCCCGAGGACAGGACCAACCCTGGGACTGTGCCCATCTCATGCTTCTCTCCTTTCCTTAGCCACATACTGCCGCCTTTTTTTTTTTTTTCCCCAAAAGCATCTCCTGGATTGCCAACAGATGGACTGATTGCCAGCATATCATCAGGTGACATCTTTGGGAAACCCGATTTCCTCAAGTGGTCGGGCATTGGAAAGCCCTGACTCGCACAACTTTCCTCCTAGGATATTCCAAAGAAATTGTAATGCCCTCAAGGACTCATACAGCTTTTCTGGATAATGTAGGCATTTCGCGCTGTGGCATTCACGATTCCACTTACCCAGAAAGGGTCCTTTTTTTTCTAGTAGAAGATTCATTTGCAGTGGCTACTGTGAGTCATCTCTGTTGCCTTGTCTTAATCCCAAGTGGAGGAAATGGGAAATCCTTGTAAAAAGCTGGTGCTAAAATCTCTGACAGCCCCTGCTCCCTCCGGTCTGGCTTGAGCTCCCATGAGTCTCTTCCTTTCCCTTCCCGGTCCCCCAAAGCCTGGAAATCAACAACTAAACCACGGGCTGCAGTGGAAATAAAATACAGTTCTAATTTTCATATTTATTTGTAAAGATTTAAACATGTTTTCCTGCAGCCCCGCAGCAAGCTCGACTCTGTTCTCTAAAAACTATCGGGAAATGACATTTTAATTTTTTTTTTGAAAAACTGGATTATAGATAACAAAACATGCAGCGAAAGAAGTCATTAAAATGCATATTGTAAAATTGAAACTTAAGTGTCAAGTTTTTATAGCAGTCTGTCAAACGCTTGACAATTAAAATAGCTATTTTTAAAATTTTAATGAGACACAAAAAGGGTAAAATGTGCATGGAGATTGCACATTTTCAGGACTGCACATTTTTAGCATAACAAGTCCATTCAGTATCATTACAATAATGCCCCATTTGTAAAATTCACCATCTATTTTTAATTAAATTAGTATGCATCATTTATTATGGGTATTATATTTATTAATCTTTAATATTTAATTTAAGATGACTTATCTGAGTAAAAGAAAACTTAGCACAAGCAAGCTGACACCCCAGGTCGTCATGGCTTTGCTGTTCGGACAGCAGTAAATATGTATCTTCTCTTATTTCTTATAGTTAAATCTTGAATAAGTTTAAAAATGTCTTTCCTCCACTGCAAGAGACAGACTAATGTTCTTCATGGTAGTTCCGCTTCTGTTGCTCAGAGTTCTGCTGTTCTCATTTGTTTGAAATAACCGTAATCCCTCATTCTCACGCCATTTAATAATTTCCTAAGTTCTCCCACGACCGATGTTTCAGTTGATGTTTGTAAATACACCTTTTTGGTCCTCTTTTATATCAAAATGACACTTTAGTTTGATGGTCGGAAAGCGGCCTGTGGAAGGCGTTAGACAATTCTGTCATAGCCTGTTAGACAAGCACCCGCGATCATCCCGGGCTCCGTGGACACTGGCCAGTGCAGCCCAGAGAAGGAGACCACCCGGGGGAGCAGCAGCCCAGGGGAGATGCGGGGCGCCCTTCACACCAGGAACATTTCTCCTCTTCAAATGGTTTAGAACCTATCTTGCTATTTAGAAATAGTTTTAGAATCCTACGTTGGTTTCATTTAGGTGATAATGATGAGGACAATCCGTGGTGGGTAGCATGAGGGAGAAGTCTGGTTAAAACTATGTCTGCCTCTCCTTCATCCCTCCAACTGGTGAACGTGGGAGGATGTGAGCATGTCTCTGCGTATGCCTCCTGGAGCTCAAAGAAACGCAGGTGTCGGGGATCCCATAGGGTGACATGGGCTGTGCCTCACACCTTGGGGGTGTGCTGTAGAGCGCTTGGGGCCTCCCTGGAGCCAGAGCCCCTTCTCTCCTCCTACAGCCAGAGCAGTGCCTGTGACCAACTTCAGATTAAAGACAGGACCTCAGGACCTTCTCCTTAGCGTCACTTGGGCACCTCCCACATCCCAGAAGTGATACTTCACAGTATAGTCGTCTTGGTGAAGGAACACCCAGGCCAAGGAGTCCAAAGAGCCAAAGCTCTCATCGTCACGCAAATATTGGCCGGATATCAAAAAGAAATGAGAGGGCAAACCAGGAGCACACACCCATCAGGATCAATTTCCCATCATCTGTTTCTTTCAGCGGATCCAATTTGAATGGAGAACCTTCTTGATTTCACTTGGAGAGCTAAAAGCCCATGGTAATTATTTCCAAATAAAGGTAACTTATTTTGTAAATATGATCATTAGAGTGATCTGCATTTGCTGTATTTAACTTGGCACATTGATGGATCGTTACCTTTCATTTGCTTCAAGGGAAAAGCAAGCACTTGCAAATTGCTACTGTTTTATGAATATATGAATAGCTCAGAATTTGAAGACGCTTAGATTCCAGATTTATCTTCAATTTTACTTCTTCAAAGAGAACAAGAATCCATATTAAGGAGTAAGGGTGGAAACTGATTATGCTTTTCAAAACTCTCCTTGGCGTAAGTTGAAAGGCCAACTACCAACGATAGCGTAACTGGGTCACTCAAGGCATCTTTGTGGGAACAAATCATAGTAAGTGACTGTGTGGCTGATATCCTTGCCCCATCTCTTCATTTCTGGCTCAGATCTTGTCGGATCACATCCACTGAGAAACTATCAGTCCCATGTCCGCAGCAACAACAGATCCAAGTGGCACCTTGAAGGTCTGCAGGCCCCTTGTACCACAGACTTGAATCCTGGACCAGTCTCAGAAATCCAGAACATAACTTTGACCATGAGAATAAACAAAGTGGGCCTCTGCACAGGACTCTGGCATGCATCCCAGGATTTTCCCCTGGAGGAGAGACCTGGAGGCCCAGGGCCTCGCAACAGTGAGAAAGCGAAGTGAAAACCAAGAGCTATTCGGACTCAGTGATGGCATCAAGAAGTCTTAGCCATTTACGGAGGAGGGAGGCACCAGACAAATTAATAATAAAAAAATAGCCAGAGGAACTGGGAAAACAAAACAAATGGGGCCATTCTGTGCAGGGACAAATGGCCCTACACACGTCAGCAACTCCTGAGGGCGCCATGTGAAGCGAGCTCAGTACTATAATTGATGTTCCTAATTATGGCCTTGTCATTAAGGGGAAGTTAAATGATGTTCATACTCTGCTTAATTATGTTGTTCTTTGTAGGGGCTCATACGCCACATTTTATAAAGTTTTCCATAGAAACGGCTATATATATTTTTTAAGTTCCTCTAGTTATCCAGAAACCTCAGTTATCCAGAAAGTTAATTTCTCTAGCCTCATTCGCCAAAGAAGACACAAAAAGGAGACAGTTTGGGAGCTCAGTGCAAATTCTTCGGCTCATTACAAAGGAATCAGATCCATGAGAAGAATCCACCAAAGGGTCATCGCCCCCTTCAAAGGAAGCCCTCACTTGGGAGGGTGGGGGGCAGAGGAACACACTGCCCATATCTCTGTTGCTTCCAGAGAGTCAGATCTCAAAGCCTTGCTCTGGTGTTCCGGGCCCACAGAGTTTGCTGGAAGACTCACCCTCTTTCTGGAAAGAAGATCCGAGGTCGCAGCTTTCTGGAAAGCAGAGTGGTGGTGCAGGAAGAGATTGGGCTTCGGGACCAGCAGGACAAGGTGGATCCCAGTCTTCTTATTACAGGGTATGGAGGATACTTAACTTCTTGATTTCAGATTTTCTCCTGTGCCAATGGGGGCGGTGACACTGCCCTCTCTGCGTCGCAGGTTTTTGAAGTCTTGTAACAATGGGAGAAAAGTACCCGAGACTGTGCCAGGCCTCCGGTGGTGGGGGGGGGATTGAACCAAGTTGAGGTGCTTTCTTTCTTTCTTCCCAGTAGAGGCTGCAGGGAAGAGGGAGGGTGCTTGGCAGGTGGACAGCTGTGCTGTGGGCTGTATGCGCAGACCTGGGTCAACTCCTTCCATGGGACATGGCAGTGGGATGACCGAGGGCATGTCATATAGAAGTAACCAGGTTGGGCTTCAAGTGGTTGACTGTATTATTATGTATCTACTTATTAGGTGTGATCTTGCAGAGGTGGCTAAATGCCACCAAATGCCCACATGCCCCTTCTTTCTTAGCAATAGAACCTAGATTTTATTGGGGTTAGGGTCTAAGAAAAAAGGCTCCTTTCCCAACTCCTTTGGAAGCAGGTGCTGCTTTGTTCCAGCTAATGAGAAGGCAGTTAAAGATTGTTAACCTAGTTAGGAGATGAGCCTATGTTTTCTCTTTGTCTTTTCCTTCTTCCTGATAGTTGGAATGTAAACATAAAGGCTGGCACTCTGGCAGCTATTTTGGGCCATCAGGTAAATCTGAACATGAAAGTGGGGAGCTAAGGATGACAGCAGAAGGATAGGAGGAACGCAGGTCCCCGAAGCTTTTATGAAACTGTTGAGCCAGCCTTAAGCTGCTTCTCTCTGAGCTTAAGTCACAGACTGAATGCTCATGTGTTACGGCCACCAATACCACTGATTCCCTTTCACCCTAACTGAACCCAGTCCTAACACATGCGATAAATCACTGGATTTGTGTTCTCTCTTACTTCCTTTGTGCTTCTTGGAGCTGACAGACAGGCGAGCCACAGGCTGTGAGGCTGGATGTTGGTGGTCTTAGCGGTTATGCACAGCAGTGACAAGGATGAGTCTGATAATTGTACAAGAGAGCTCAGGAGCACAGACTCAGGAGGCTGGTGAATGGACATGGGGGCAGAAGATGCTGGACAGTAGGACCAAAAAAACAAAATCAAAGGAGGTAGGGGAGGGCCCCTGGCAGCTTCCTCTCTGAGTGGGTTAGGGGCTCCATAGGGACACTCTTCCAGTGGAAGATCCACCCAGTGTAGGAGCAGACCCAAAGCAGGAAGGCTGCTCAGTATTTGCATTCATGTCAAATAGAGGGCCATTCTTTCTTTCCCTTGCCATTTATTCAAAGCAGTCACCTGTACACGAGCTTGCTTAAGCTCATGTCCACCCTGTCAGAGTAAAGTGGGAATCAGAGAGGTCAAGTGCTTGGTTCAAGTTTGCAGAGCTGGTAAGTAAAGACCTTGGCTCCTGCTCTAGACCCAGAGCTCCCTCCTCTCTGTCACAGCGGTCTCATTAATTCATGAGGGCTCCGCTCTGCCGGGACTTTCCACTGGGGAGAGCCAGCAGGAAGTCAGGAGAAATGATTTCATAATGATGATAAAAAGGGCAGGCATATTTCACCCAAACTTAGACCCCCCCCAAAAAAGCACAGGCTTTCTAGATCTGCAGAAACTTCTACCTGGAGGCAGAAAAGGCCCTGCTAGCTTGGGGCCCACAAGCATGGGTCGGGGGTTCCTCCTCTTGCTCTTCTTCATGTTCCCGGGCCACCTGCAGACACGAGCTGACATCCCAAGTGACCTGCAGGGAACGGGGCTGAGGTGGCAAGAGAGGGGTATTGGCGCTGGCCTCACACCAGCTGGAGAGGCTGGTGGCAGGTGGGGGCTTGTTCCTCTGCTCCAGAGACGTTCCTTGGGGATAGGGTCTCACCTGGAATAGGAGGAGTCCCGTTGGTGACTCAAGGTTTAGGAAGGTGACCCAGCCCTTGTAGGGTGGTATTTCAGAGCACGGGTGTGAAATTCAGTGTGCAGTTGGGACCCCTCTGAGGGGGGTGAAAGGGGTGGAAGAAGCATCTGGCAATGGATCTGTATGCACTGCTGTAGTCATTCATGCCCTCCGTTCACAGAATAAGCCAGCTATGCTGCATGGTGTAGGGGGGTCAGGAAAGAGAATTCTGGCCCGTCACCTATGCACCAGGCAGGTGTCACCTTCTGGGGCTTCAGCCTGTGCGTCTGGAAATAGGGAGAGTCATACGGGGCTTCTCAGGGATGTGGTAGGTGAGGTCCTGGCACGGAGCCCCGGTGCGGTCCCTGGCAGGTGCCACACCAGCTAAGCGCTCTTGGTCAGCCTTGCAAGCAACACCATCCTCGCCTATAAGCCCGGGGCCTGCCTGCCTTGCATGGAGGGGGCTCTCGGTGAAAGTCTGACTCATGCCTGCTTGGAGGAACTGGTCCTCTCCTCCAGTCCGGCTTTTCTTCCCACTCTCAGAACTAGGAGAGCAAGCCAGTCCCTTAAGGAACTAAGGGCTGCAAGCTGGGCTTCCCAATGACTCCCTAATTCCATTGCTCAAAAGCTTCTGGGAGAAAGTCTGTGGTGTGTGCTGTGAGCCTCCGAGGCCCTGATCTTGGCCCTGGGAGCTGATGCGCAGGCAGCTGGCCTTCCTGGGCATCCATGGACTCTTCTGGCCCACGGGAGGGTCTGTGCTGGAGATGCGATGGGCGTGCCGGATCTCAGGACAGGGGCAGCCTCAGGCTCCTCCCCGTCGTCAGTGGCAGAGGAGGTGACTGCTGGGGCACTGTCCCATAGCTGCTTCCCCGTCCAGAGGGTGCAGCCAGTCCCGTCCAACCGTGCTCGGGGCACTGGCGGGAATGCTCCCCCAGAGCAGTGTGATCTGTGTGGGGCATCTGTGCACACCAGACTCCCGGGGAGGTGCCCGACACCCCCTCCCAGAGCCATCTCTCAGACTGCCAGAGGGGTGCATTTGAAGGTCTCAGCAGCAGCGGGGTCCCAGCCTGATGCTAGCTCCCCTCCTGGCTCCGCCTGGTCCAGGGCAAGCGAGAGCTCCGTTCCACGAGAACCTTGAGCTTTCCGCAAAACCGACGGGACAGCTGCCCTCCTTCCAAATAAAAGCAGATTCTTTGGACACCTCGTCACCTGAGCTTTTGGCCACAGGGACACTGGGCCTCAGCTTGACTTCCTGGAAACCCTGCTATCCCCTCAGCATCCTGAGAAGGAAGCAGAGCGAGGGAAGGCTCGTCCCATGCTCTTTCTCCCCTTTCTCTCTTTCTTTCTCCCTTTCTTTTCGTGTGGAGCAGCCCACGGTGCAAGACCACCATCAGGGTTGGTCCAGGGAGCTCCGGCACGGACACCCCTTAAAGGGTTGCCAAGCGAAAAACAGAACTGTTTGAAGAATAGTTAGAAGGGGGGGGGCGTCTGGGTGGCTCAGTCGATTAAGCCTTTGGCTCAGATCATGATTCCAGGGTCCTGGGATCGAGCCCCACATTGGGCTCCCTGCTCAGAGGGGAGTCGGATTCTCCCTCTGCTGCTCCTGCCTGCTCTCTCTCTCACTCTCTCTCTCTCAAATAAATTAATAAAATCTTTTAAAAAATAGTGAGAGGGGACAGAAAATTTCTTTGAGTGGAGCCTGAGAACAGGGGCTGGTGGGGCCGGATCCCAGCTACTCACCACCTGGAATGATATAATAATGGCAGTGCCCACAGCTTGGCTTGTTGAGAAGATTAGAAGTATAATTGATGTAAAATGTTGAGGACAGGGTTGCAGCATAGCATATCAATGCCTGCTGGTTATGGATGTCGTCCTCCTCGTCCTCCCCGTCATCCTCGTCTTCATTGTAAGGGTCATCATAGCCATCCTCCTTGTCCTCATACTCTTTGGGGTGCAGCTTGAGGTAAGCGGGTCCTTGGATTCTGAAGGCCAAGGCCAAGCCTTGACTTGCTGGGGGCATATAGACTCAGACCCTTGCCTATTGTCCCAGAAAGTTCTGGAACTCCTGGACTGAGATTCTGGCACCAGGGTCTGCTGGCCACAGGCTGTTGTCCCCATGGACTAGTTTCCTCCCTGAGGTCTCCTGCTTTTCATTCTTCCTTTGGGGAACATGGTTCTTTCCTGCCTCCACTTCTATGCCTTTCTTCTGGGGGGTCCTCTCCTTTGCCACCAGCTTCCCCTTGTCCAGCCTACACATCATCTTCATGTCATGCTGCATGGGTTGCACCTGGGAGCAAGGATCGTCACACACAAGCAGGTGACACTGAGTGTCCAGGTGGCTCCCTCCCAGGTACCAAGGCTGACCTGGGCTGGGCATGGGCTGTATACTCCTTACCTTCCCCAAGAATCTTGTGCCTGACGTCCACACCCCAGCAAGACAAATGGGGCCACGAAGATGAGCGATTAGCCTCCATGCCACTGCATTCAAGGTAATATTCGGAACCAGGTATGACATCAGTTCATTTCCAGGGGGTAGCGAATGTCACGAAGAAGATGAGTTTTCTGTCAAGGCCCTTGTCAGAAGCAAACAGGAGAAAGGTTTTAACTTTTCCAGGGATGTGCGGGTCCTAGACGTTGTTTTTCTTAGCTGTGGGCTAGAAATTGCTTCTTTTTGAGGCCGCCACCTCAAAACCCATCCCTGGGGACTCTGAGGCCTACCTGGGGACTAAAGGGTTGTTGTTTTTCTTTTATATAAAGTCTGAGATTTCAGGGCCTATTTGTGTCTATTATGCAGAAAGACATCTCTGCCACCCGCAAAAGCCTGGGATTGTGAGCTTAGAAATGGAAATTTCCCCTTCTCATCCTGCAGCCACCAGCCACCGTGATCCCTGAGGGGGGTGTCGGAGCACGAGGCCCACGACAGAAAGTCTTGCAAAGCACAAAAAAGCATGTTCTCTGCGTCTGGATTACGTAGCAAAACCAGAAATGCTGCCGGCATGGTTCTGAGTGTGTGCGGCTGTGAGGGCACATGCACGCAGAGGGAAGGGAAAAGAAGTTCGGTCCTCTGTCCCTCCCCCGACCCCCTCCCCAGTGTGTCCCCCAGAAGGACTGCTCCAGGGACCAGCTGGGGAGGGGGACTTCCTGGTGTTCATGTAGACCCCAACCTTTGTCCTGTTCCGGACATGTCCCTTGCTCCGTCTGACCAAGCTTTCAAGTGATTTATGCTCAAGGGTTGAGTGTGTGTGTGTGTGTGTGTGTGTGTGTGCGCGTGCGTGTGCAACCAAAGTAAAAAACCGAAACACAAAACAACAAACCGCTGGTGAGTCTGTTGTCCAAAATGTGATTCGAATTCTGCATTTGGTGACTGCCTGTTGTCAGCTTCTTTCTCAACGGGGACCCTGTTCTCATGAGTCTGGGTCAGATTTCTCTAGCAATTTGGTGGTGCCATTAATGCATTAATTGAGATAAACACCCTGTTGTGCTGACACGTTTGGGAGGCTTATTAAGGCCTAGAAAGAGCATGTGTGGTGACGAGAGTCTCCCCAAAGTGAGCTGTGCACCTCTTCCTTATGGAGAGGACCACGGAAACTTGATTAAATTATCCAAAACCCTCATCAAAGAACCAGAAGCTTTCAGTCAGAAGCAGGGTGCTGGGCCGGCAGGTGCTTAAAAGCAACGTGGAACAGGAGGATATCCACTGATTCAAAGTGGTAGAGACTTCGGCAGCTTTTAATGACTGGAACGGACCGGAACCCCCATTGCTCAGCTGGACAAAGTGACCAATTAACTCTGGAGAGCCTGGTGGTGGGGCCACCGTGCTCAGCTGCTGCTACTGTCATCTCAGGACTCAGCCCCGAGTTAACGTGTCCAAATATTGTAATATAGATATACATTTGAGATTAGTTGTGGGATAAAACAATATTTGATGCTTTTGGAGGCTGGGAAAATATTAACAGCAGGAGCTCTGTGATTTAAAAATTTCATTATAGAGGTTTCAGCTTTCTCTTCTCTTCCCCTAATCTTCTCTCCTTCCACTGTGAAAGGCTGCACAAAATAATAATTAGGCGGAATGTACCAGTAGCTACGAGGGAGCTCGGGGGGCCCTGGGACCAGCACACTCGGCCGGTCGGGAGAGGCGGCTGCCTGGGTGGAAGGATGGGCCAGCGGGAAAGCAGACACGGCTTCATCGGGGTTTCCTACAAGCAGGGCCGGAGCATCGCTGGGTTCAGTGAGCGAAGCGGCTTCTCTTGTCCCTGGTGAAGACCTCCCTCGGCAGGGGGGCGTCCGGGTGGGAAGGGCCGCGCCTCACCTGGCACAGCCGGCCTGGGCAGGGAGGCCGGGGAGCCGGGCAGCAGAGGGCTCAGCCCCTCAGGACGACGGGGCCCATCACCCCCTCCTGTGCTCATGAAGTCACCACCGGTGAGCTCTGGACTCAGGCGTCAGGGTCTCTAGATGCAAAAAAGTGAACCCAGGGGTGGCAAGGCTTATCCCATCATCTCATCTGCCCCTCCCCTTCCGTTAGAGGGCCACTGACGTCCACAATGTTGTCTCTAGCTCAGGGGCGCGTGGGTGGCTTGGGCGGTTAGGCGACCCACTCTTGATTTCAGCTCACGTCATGATGTCAGGGGTAAGAACGTGAGCGCGCTCAGCACGGAGTCTGCTCGGGGCTCGCTCTTTCTCTCCCTCTGCCTTGACCCCCTGTCACGCACACACTCTCTTTCGAAAAATAAATAGAGAAAACCTTTTAAAATTTTTTCTAGTTCATTCCTTGAGGCCATGACTGAAGGCCTCAGCCACAGTCCCAGGGAATCAAGGGGCCCTTTTGGACTGTTCAGGGGGGAGTGGAAGGGAGGTGATTTTTACCACAGACTGGACGTGCCCCCTGTTCTTTGTGGGCTCTGCCCCTCTTCTGTTCCCTCTCCCTTTCCCTCCTCTGCTCCTTCTTCCTCCCATCTCCCCTTTCTTCCTCCTCATCAGAACCCGCCTGCCCTGACTCACCATTACCTAACTGGTAGCCGTCAGAGCGGCTTTCAAAAGGGCTCTTCTGTGTTAACAAATTCACGTGGCCAGGGAGGGGGAAGGGTGGCGAAAGGTGGGGGCTGGTGGGTGCGGCAATCTGGGGACACTGCGGTGGCTTCTGTGCCAGAGAGGGCTCTGCATGGGCCCTCTGCGTGGCCCTGTGTGGCTCTGCCTGGTCTGTGCTCTAAGTCTCATTCACATGGGGGGTGTCCCCGTCCTTCTGCAGGCCTCTTCCTCCTGGAATGTGGGGGACACAGGATTGGCGTCATGTGCCGTCGGGGCTGATGGGAATTCTCTCTCTGAACAACGTGGCTTGCTCATGACACATGCGCACAGCGCTACTCCTTCTCAGGAACTTTCCTGAGCCTGTAAGCACCTGCGGACGGGCACTTTCTTCTCCATGTATGTGCCCAGTGCCGAGAACAGAGCTGTTCCCACAGCCGGCAAATAAAGACCGAATGCTGGGGGACAGACGCACTGACAGAGAGTCTTCGAATTGTCTTCTTAAGGTCATTCATGCGGAAGACAGCCATGTACAGACAGTACGGAAAAGGCCACGTCAAGACTTCGAATGAAAGTTACCCAGATGTTTATTCTCATCAGATTGGAAACACTACCTGCAGGGTTGCTAAACCACGTCTCAACGGGCACTGCGAGTGGTTACGAAGGCGATACTAGCAATAATGAACGTTTCCCTGTAACGTTCACATCCATGGCCCTCACCACCACCCTGCAAGGGCGTTCATGCTATCAGACCTATTTTGCAGGTGAGGACTGTTGTGTTCAAGACATCGAGTGGCTTGCTCAAGGCTGAAGAGCCAGGACGTGGTGGGGCTGGTCCTCCCAACAACCTGCATTTGCTTGAGCTCCAGCTCTTAGGAGACACTGTACTCGGCGCCCAGACGGATCTGAAAATAAAGATGGCACTCATCTCCTTGTAGCCTTCTGCCTCCTTCTCAGTCCCCAGGAAGGGACAAGTGCCTTGCTGACCAGGGCTTGTCACCTGCACAAGGGATGGATTTCTTCATGGACCCCCTGATCCCTGGGGCACCCCCCTAGGGCCTGGCAGGTCCTGGTCCGACTGCTGTGCCTGACATCCCAGAGGCTCCCTGCAGGGGTTGTGGCTGCCTGTTGCCTCTTCATTGGGACAGTCCTTTTGCTCTTCCGTGAGGAGGCCTCCCTGGGGCTGGCAGGAGCCCAGGTCTGGGTCCAGCTGTGGCTTCTGGGCATCAGCCTGAGCCAGGAACGTCCAGGGCTCCTAGGTCCTGGCTGCTTTGAGAGCCGCTGGTCCTCCCCGGCCATCCGGTGGAACCTCTCCCCAGACATTTCTCACACAGACCTGCCTCTGGCTTTGATCCGAAAGAGGACATGTCACCCCCACCCCCAGTCCCTGCCGGCAGAACGGGCAGCGCCGGCTCACCTGTGCTGGAAATCTCCTTCTACCTGCACCAGGAACTCTAATTCATGAGAAATCTCTTTGTTCTTCACAGTATTTATTCTTTAGTCATCCTCGTGGATGGTTGGAGCTTTCAGCCCTAATTTACCTTTTTTCCCAACTTCTTTGGAAAGAACAAGTGAGCTAGAGAAATGCCTTCTTGTCTAGTGAGCTAACAAAGCCATCATGTTTAGTTGGCCATTTTTGTTCCGTGTGTTCTTGTGTTAAACTCGAGGCTTCTCAAGGTGAGGGGCCAAGTCTGCTCACACCCGTCGTCTTTGTCCCAAGCGCTCCTGTGGCTGAACTTGGTGTCCAGAGCTGGGCGGCTTGGCTGTCTAGAGAGGCCAGTGCAGGCAGGCAGGGGGCTGCCCACGGGCTCTGTCGGTGCCGAGGCCGTTCCTGCACTAGGCCAGGGCTCCAGGGCCGGAGTCAGGGGTTTGGACAGTTCTTGTTACCGATGAGGTTCACAGGTGAGAGTGTGGCCGGGCCCCAGCATAGCTGTTGGGAGCATAGTCTTGGGGACCAGAGCAGCTGGAGTTAAAGTCCCCACTCGGCCTGGTATGGCTCCCTGGCCTCGGGGAGCACAAGCAGCCTCTGAGCTCTGCATCCTCATCCATAAAGCCGAGGTGACTCAGTGGACAGCAGGAGGCGACCGTGAAGACGCATGGGCAATGCTCAGAGTTGCCACAGTCGGGGTGAGTCACTGCCTTGCAGAGAGCAGGGCGTGAAGGAAAAAGGCTGCAGGAAGCCGGTGGGCTTTCCGGTAGGGCAGAGGTCAGGAGCGGGCATGGACCAGGGGAGCCTTGCCCTCTGCGGGCGTGTTGATGTTTTACTTCTGTTCCTTCTACAGTGACACGTGAACATGATGGAGAATGGGCCCTAGCTGAGAATGGGGAACTCATTACCTGCCTCAGGGATAAACCCATTTCCAGGCTGGGCCCTGGGGCTGCAGCATCCACGGGCTCAGACCAGCTGGGGCCCCACAGGGACCTGGGTCTCTGCTGTCCCCTTGGGTTTGGGCTGGAGGACCCCAACCAACGGGGAGGGATGGCCCAGGCAGGGGGGCTGGAACTCCCTGTGGGTCTGACAACTGGCTCTGGAACATTCCGGCCTGGTGAGGCGCTGCTGGGTGACCTCTGTGCGGTCATATGTGATTATACTCTTGCTTTCGGTCACCGTAATGCTATATCTCTTCTATGAACAAGGCCACGAAACAATTATGGTGGTGTCAACCCTGCTCGTTTGGCACAGAGAGGAGGACAGATACATTTCTCTGTGTGAGTTTTGTGGCTTAAATACCTCCATCTTCATTTCTCTGTGCACCTAACTTGTACAGCAATAGCACTGTGCCCTTAGAGATGCTCCATAAGCCACCCTCCTGCTTCCCGTGCCCCTGAACAGCTCCCAGTACGGAACGCTGGGACCTCCGATCTGTGGAGGAGGGGGATATTTTATGACCAGTTTGAAAATGTTGCTGCTGCTATAAATTATATTGGCTATTGATACACTGTGCACGGTGGACACATTCCTCTGAGGTGCATTGTACACGGCAGGCGGACAGGCGCCATGCCCATGGACCACCGAGGGGGGTGGAGAGAGGGATGAGCCAGGGCTGAGGACAGCGTTGGGCTTGGAGGCTGAAGAAGGCAGGAATGGGGTGGGAAAGGGACCTCTGGTTGGATCTGAGTGCCATCTTTGCAAAGGCTGATATTCCTGGGCACCTGGCATAGAGAAGGGGCCTTCGTCCTCTGGCTGGGGTGTCCTGTGCACCCAGACACTAGGCCAGTTTCGCCCCCACAGGGCCTGGGCCAGGGTGGCTCTTGGACCCCGAGACTGTTTCCAGTCGACTTCCGAGTTGTTCAATGGGTCTTCCAGTTAACTTTCAATGTGCTTTACATTTTACTCCTCCTGAACATCTGACATCCTAATCAACTTATCCTTGAGTGAGAAGCAACAACTTGTAGGAAGCAGGGAACTGCCTTCCTAAGAAACCTAGAAGAAAATGAATATTTCCAAGGGCATATGACTGGCCAGTGGCCAAGCAGGACCTCAATCCAGGAGAGCAGCTTTCAGATCAGGTGAATCCCCCACACCCAGCCTGGGGCTGGTTGTTCACATAATTCACCCAACTCTCAGGAAAGCACCCTTCCAGGCTACAGAGAGGTTTGGTTGTGCCTCCCTCCCTCTCTCCCTCACTCCCTCCAAGGCAACCTCAGGTGCAATAGCGATGAGCTGAGGAGCATTTTGAAAGTGGTAAAGACTTCACCCACATAAAGTGCTGTTTCTGGAAAATTCTTAAAGCAGGTACATTTGTCCAGATCAGTTCTTCTGAGCAAAACCAAACTCAGTAAACCATGCCAAAATTAAACTACTAAACAGACACATGGACCGCTTGACTTCTTGAAATAGGTTGGTGGCAAGAGTTTGTGAGTAATCTGACTCACTGTTTATAAGGCCTTCAGAGCACCCCACTGGGCCATCTCTGATAAGTCAGTTTATGCACCCCATTGGTTAAAGTCGCGGGCACATAAGAGATAATTTGCTATCTATTGGTACATGCCGATGCCATTTACTTTCCCAATCACTGACCACCAGTTTTAGCTTAGAAGGGGTCCTTTTACTCTACCGGGGAGGATGCTGAGCTCCCAGAGGCCTAGACCATGCAGCGGATGGCCCAGAGTGTCCCCAAAGGGAACACCCCTTGCTCAGCCTCCTGCGCTGGGGATCCTCTTGGCACCAGGAGAGGGAACAGCTTTGTGTTGCCAGTACTGTCGGCTGTAGCGAGAGTTCCCCTCCCTGCCCGGCTCACCTGTTTGGACGCCCTGCTTCTGCCTTCTATTTGGTCCATGCGGGCTGAGCTGTCCAGGCTTGGCAGAGGTCTCCCCAAAGCTGCGTCCTTGCCTGGACCACCAGCTCCCTATTTCCTCTTGGAGTCGAGCTGGCTGGTCCCTGGGATGCTTTTCCAATGACCCTCCTTTATGAAGCCTTTCTGGATTCCTGAGCCTCAGCCCTCTGTTCCTGCTGCCATGTGCCTCTTGGGGACCCCTGAGCGCCTGATCAGCTATGTGACCATCTCCATTCTTGGAAAGGGGTTTCTGGAAGAACAAGACCACACGCGTCTTGTCCCCTATTGCAACGCCTTGGCCTGACCTCCAGGAGTATGATGGTAATTGCAACACTGTATTATGTTATTAGCATACTCCAATTGACATCTATCAAGCATAGCCAGACACTGCAAAGAATTTACCTGCCGGACCTCACGGATTCCCATCCCCACTATTGCTTCAGGGTGGCGTGGCCTTCATAGAGAGCTCAGGGACTGCACCAAGGATGCACGGCTAGGAAAGGAAGGAGCTGCAATTTGAACCAAGGCAGGCTGACTCTTGGCCGTGCTGGGTCCTAAATCAATGAGAGGACCCAGTAGGTGTTGAGGACCCGTGAGCCCAGGAAGGAGTGGACGGAAGCACGCCACCAGGCAGTCCTGGGCCAGCCAGGAGCACAGCAACAGGCGGAATGCCCCAGTAGCCCAACCAGCAAGACTGCCCTGGCTGGGTGGGGGTGGGGGGCTGCTTCCTGAGGACAAGAGTGGGCAGCTAGCCATGTGTCCTTTTGTTTATGAACTAGAGACTAATGTCACTTGCAGGCACTAGTGGTCCAGAGAAGACTCAGGGTCCAGCACACCTTTCTGTCTCTGAGAGCCCTGACCTACCCCAGCCCTGGGCACCGGGACACCGGGGATAGCTCAGAGCCCCCGGAGACCCCGGCATCCCTGCTCCCCACCCCCCCACCCCCGGCGGGGACCGCCTACGCTTGTCCCGAGCCAGGCCACGGTGTGCCATTCCAAATGGGCTGGCTAATAGGCCCACATCCATTATCATTAGTGCCTCTCCGCACGCAGGTACATGGGGGCTGCCAGGCACTGGCTGCGGCTCGCTGAGCCGGGGGCCACGCTCCGCTGCAAATGACGACGAGCAGCACCTGCTCCAGGGCTCGCCGGCCACCACAGTCATCCTTCACATCTCATGCAACACTTGCTCTGTCGGAGCGCGGGGCTGGCGCGGGCGGGAGCAGCCTTCTGCCAGCGCCGCCCGAGCCCCTTCCCTCCCTGTGGTCCTCCGCTCAGGTTCAGCTTTGAATGGCTTTTCAAAGAAGGCTTTTAAAAATGCATCCGTTGCATATTAGCCATTCAGTCATGATGTTAAGGGTTGAAAAATGAAGATTAAATAAAATTACTTCACCTCAGAAACGAACTTTTTTGACAATTACGATGGAGTCGTGAAATAGTCGTTGTCCCTCCCCCGTCACGCCGTGTGGAGCCGCATTTTCCCAGGATTTCTTGGGAAGGGGAAGTAAAGGGCCGGTATGGGGCTGTGGGCAGCCAGGGATTGCTCTTCTTTCTGGACACGCCGGGTATCCCTGGAGCTCAAGGGAGGCTCACAGTTTCTAGACAAAGGCCAATGTCCCGAGACAGAGCCTGGACCTGCCAAGCCATGGCCCCGGCTCCCGGGAGAGGGAAGGCCTTGGGGCCAGGGACCCAGTGACTTCACAAACCATAAATACCATTGCTGGGGGGCCCTTCGGGCTTCCTCAGCCTGTGTCTGCCCGTCTGTATGGTCACCTCAAACCGCACACATGGGGCACATCTATCTTTTTCCTTCTACTGGAAGATTTTTTGTGCCTTGGCCAATGTGTGAGCCAGAAAATGCCCAGCTCGGGAGAAGTTTATTTATTATTGCCTATTTGGACTTCTGCTTGCAGCCCTGGCCCACCGTGGCGCTGGCTGGGATCTGGGGGGCTGGGATCCTTTCTGACAGCTCTGGAAACAGGCCCTTGGTTTCTCCAAAATGCCAATGGAGAAAAGAGGTCCAGCTCCCCTCTGGGAGGGAGAGACTTTTGGGACCCAGAAAGAAGGAATATTCTGGTCGTTCAAGGGGGAACCAAGCTCCCTCTTGGAGAAACTGCTGTTGCCGGCAGGTGCTTCAGGGGAGAGCTGCTCCCCATTTTCACAGGCAGGCCCTGCAGCGAGCACGTTTCCTGCCTTGGATTCAGTCCCGCAGGACTGTAGTCCTTCCAGAGCCTTAGTCTTCCTCCTTGGGCACCTCTGTACCGGTCCCCAAGCACTCTGCGCCCTGCACAGGTCAGGCCTGAGCTTTGCAGCCACATTCGGGGGCTTGCTGCTGATACGTGCACAGCGGACCCAGGGTCTTCCTGGTCAGGCGGAGGAGTGAGCTTGGGTTTGGGAGTAGAGCTTGGGTTTGGGAGTTGGCAGACCTCCGCCGACTCACATCTTTGACTTGTTTTCCTGGCTGTGAATCCGTGGGTGAGTCACTTCACTTCGTGGGGCTTCAGTTCCCGCATCTATAGATAGAGACACCATTACCTCCCTCAAAAGGGTCTTATGAAGGTTTAACAAGATCACCTAAGCTAAAGGACGTAATAGATGTTCAGTAAATAGGCACTCCTCTCCCCTTCCTGTAAAAGAAAGCTGTCTCTGTTTATTAGGCCTGTTCTTAGGAAAGATCTGGTATCAGTCATTTACACTTTAGCATGAATTTAAAAGGAATCATTATGTCCTCAATGAGAATTTGAAGTTTCTGAGTGTTTTAGCTGAGAAATATAAGATTGTTCTGTCTGTGACCTTGAAGTATTAACCTTCTGGGGTGGAGGGGAGTAGGTTACTGGGCAGCAGGCTTTCTGGAGGTCACACGCTCACTCTCAGGCTGAGGTTTGGATGAATGTTGAGCATGCCCAAAGCTTAAAGGGAAACTTGATGTCTGGGCATGGTGACAGGGAACTTGTAGAAAGAGGCTCTCAGCGTGAGTAACCTTTAAGGGAGCAGTTTCCAGAGTCCGCCCTGATTGTCCAGTGGCTCCAGGCTTCCTCCTGAGCTCTGCATGCACAGTTTCCAGGTGACTGCCTCCTGTCTGTCCCCAGTGTTGTCTTTTCCAACTAGCTCCATAATTTATTTCTCATTTCCTGTTCTGACATGGAAAACATCAGAACCACTTGAAGAGTAAAACTGTGACCTTTGGAAACTCAGCAGGTAACTAGTGGGATGAGAGCCATCGTCCTGACTGCTGCGTCCTGCGAGCGTGCGCGCCCCCAAGGGGAGTGTGTGCACACATGTGCATGTGTGTGACAGAGAGATGTGCAGACTCAAAGGCTCTTTTCCAACCGATGACTACAGCCTCTCTAACTTTCCAGGAGCCTTGTCAAGTATGTAAAGAAAGAGCAACCTCCTCTCACTGCTCTTCGGGCTTAGCTGGCAGGCTCTGTGAGCAAGGCATGTCCGTTCTCTCCGTCCCGGTCGCAGAGCATTCAGCTCACGGACGCACCATATGGGGAACTGGGTGATGGCTTGGGGAAGGGGTGATGGCAGGAAGCAGCGAGGACGCATAGGACAGTCTTGGCCTAAGGTGAAGCAGGCAACATCAGTAGATTCTCCAGGAGATGTATTCTTGCCTTGAGCACTGAGCTCCGTGTGGAGACGAGGAAGGTAAAAGGCAAACAGAACTTTGATCCCATCATAAACCGCTGGCTGTTTAGATGTTAGGACACGGGACTTGTCCTTAGAAGTCTCGACTGGGCAAGTATGAGTCTAACTGGTCTCAATGTGTTGGAATGAAGGCAGTATACAAACCACGCTTTCTGGCTGTGGCTCAGGAGCATATCTTCACGTATACCATGCCTCCTGCAATGCAAACTTAGGAGGCGTTCCTCACACTGAGCGCAGCACCTGATCTCCAGGAGGCAGGCGGGAAGAGGCAGCCCGTGAGTGAATAGAACCTTCTGGATTTTTGCTTATGATGACCAAACTTAAGCATATCTGATGTGGGTGATGGGGTGATGTTCCCCTGTGCTCTATGCAGGACCCACTGGATGCAGAGATTTCACTGGCTTTTCCAGGCTCTGTTGACAGGAATGAGCCACTCCTTTGGTGGCTGGGCCCCCAACAGATGTGTGATGAAACCCCACTCCGGTTTCCTTATGTCGATAATGAAGTCAGTGCATTTTTGCGTAGAGACAGGATCTTATCCTGTAGGATTTGCTCTAACATTAGCTGTTTTCCTGCCTTACCATGTTGGGGTGTGTGTGTGTGTGTGTGCACGCACATGCATGAAGATTCTTAAAGTGGTAATAGGAAAACCCTCGCCCTCTGTAAAGATGATGCAGGGAAACCAAGCCCCCTTCGGCCCCCACCCGGCCTCCCTGCCCCCTTCCTTCCGTGTGTCCAGCCAGTGAGGCCGTTCTCTGCACACTCACACGCATTCTCAAGTCAACGGCATCCAGGTGGGGGAGGAGTCATAACAAATCCCCACTTGTAGTGACGAGCTAGAGCCTCAGAGGCCACGTCAAGACCAGACTCAGGTCTTCCTACCTTTCGTTAAGCTTCCTATAGGATTCCATGGACAACCCCTGGGCTTTCTCTACCCCCAGAGACAATGGACTTGGGGGCTTCTCACGGGCTGTGTCCAAGCTGAACTCACCTGGTGATGAGCCACTGGCCTGCCTGACCTTGTGGGCCAGCCCCACCCCTCCTGCCCAGCCAGGCCTCAGCCCAGGTAGGGGACTCTATGGGACAATTGCAACAGTGACAACAGCCACTTATCTCCGAGTCGCAGAGCAGGCCGGCCCACCACCTAGGTGCGTCTCTGCCGTCATCATGTAAGGCGGTTCCATATTCACTCCTGTTTCACAGATCAATAAACCAAGGCACGTGAGGAAAGTCCCTGTCCGAGGTGGCACTGCTGCGTGTCACAGAGCTGGGCTTGGAACTCTGGCAATTTGGCTCCCAGGCTCGCTCATCCCATCCGGCTGGGCTGTCCCAGGAGGAGGGAGTCCTGGTCTCAGACATTGTATTCATTTCTTTCAGACGCATTTGCATTTAATGTGGGGTCTCTTCCCTCCTTTAAAAATATAGTTTCAAAGCCATGGTTTGGGAACAGTGATGAGGCCTCTGCTGTTGGAAGCCATGATCCTTCAGCTGAGCAGGTCTCCTGGTCACAGTCCAAACCTTCCCTCTCCAAAGGAAGGTCATGGGGCAGGTGCCCTCAGCTGGGACACCAGGGCACCATTGTCCCATGGTCCCCACCCCCTCATGGCAGCCGAGAGCTCGGGGACCCTCTGGAACCCTGCCTCCCTGTCCACAAGCCCGAAATCCCCACTCTCCAAAATGGTGTCTTACAAGGTAGGAATCAAAGATTGAAGGAGGCCAGAGAGGAGTGAGAAACAAGAGTGCTGAGGCCACCGGCCGAAGAGCCCATGGAAAGGACTGGACTTTCTGGGAACTCAAAAGGAAAAAAGGGAAAAGCAGGAATGACGAGTGCCAACTGCAGCTTGTCCTGACCTGTTTGTAAAGAAGGAGGGGAGGGCGAGGCGGCTCTCAGAGCAGGAGACGAGGCCTCTTGCACCAGCCCTGGGCTTCCCGGGGCTTCCCGAGAGCCGCTCCCTCCATCGAGGAGGAGCCCCTGAGCAGCCGGGTTTGTGCTCCCTCATCCTGCACGTTGCACCCCCCCCCCTCCCGGGGAGCCCAGGCGGTGGCCAGCGTGTCTGCGGCTGCGTGTGTGGGGATTAATGTCCCTGGTGTGGCGGGTCGGGGCGGTGAGCAAAGGCCAGTATTAATCGACAAATTAAAGCCACAAACACCTGGGCAGGTGAGAGGAAGTCTGCGAGCTTGATCAAAAACATATTTCTGTTTCGGCTCTAAATAATGGGCTACGGGAGGCACATCTGTAAATTATACAGGAAGCCTTCCTCCACAACTGATTCTCCCTGACAGTTTTACTGGAGTATATGAAAATGAGTATTAAAGATGTGATCTGTAGGCTTCCTTCCAGGAATTCCAATCTGGTTTCAATAAAATGGGAACACTGATTGGAAGTGAAGCTGCCTTCCGGTTTTGCCTTCGGCTATTACGTGCTCATTCGTGAAATGACTGAATTCCACAACTACTTTTAATACTCACCTTTTGAGTTCATCTCCAGCACTGGACACATTGGAATGATTAAAATAGCACCAGCTCCCCATGCTGGGTGCTCTCTAATTTAAAACAGCCCAGGTGCTGAAGACAAATGAGTCCTCCTGGTAAGTCCATTCTTTCTTTCAGGAAGTTGCTTTGCAGGAACATCGAGAACAGAATATTAATAGTAAAAAAAAATTAAATAAAATAATGCTCCTTGAGAAGATGCCTGGGGGAAAAGATTAAAGTTTGGTGCAAGGCAGAACTTGTACTTTGTGCGGGAGTGTTCTGTGGCATTGGTTTCTGGGCTTCTCTGCTTGGATCCTGTGCTTGCAACTGTAGTAACAGTGGGGCGCTGGGCTTCCCTTCTTCCTCCCCAGGGATGCCCTCCATAGGGTCAGCCCTGTGTGCTCTGAGCTGGCCTGGGGTTGGTCTTCCCCTGCAGGGGGTGGAATCACGCTGGGTCAGCTGCAGCTCTTCACCTCTCCCCAGCTCCCCAGCCTCCAGGCCACATTTTTAAGAGGATGCCCCAGGATTAAGGAGCTCAGAGTGCCACCAAGAAGAAGGAAGTTAATTGGATGATTTTCCAACACAGCTCCCTACAAAGCCCTCTCACATCCCCTGCTCTTACCACTGGGCTAATGGGCCACAGGGGCTTTTTCTACCTGACTTCTCTAAGGTTTACTAGGCGAGGTGGATTCTTTCTTTTGCTTCTACTTGTATATCACAGTTTCTCCAACCTTCGATGACAGGGAGAAAAAAAGTTGGCAGGTCTCAACCGGCGTCCCCCAACGTTCACTCATCCAAAGCTATTATGGGATTTTCAATGGGAGAAAATGGACCTAAACCCTTGGGAGATTGGGCACTGCTGGGAGCCATGAATTCATTTTGACATGTTTTTGTGGGATTGCAAATGTTGCCTTTTTTATATGCAAAATTCATATTTAATGTCCTCTGATCTTCTTCAAAATCATGAAAATAGTTTTCATGCATCTAATTTGGGACGAAATTTTGTTGTATTTGTTGCTTTTCATCTGAGGATAACTCAGTGGCCTGTGTTTGCGTTTTAAAGGTCTAAGGATGTGGAACACACAAATACCCGTACCTGTGGGGTGTGTCTGAGGTAAGTCCCGTTGCTTGACAGGATGGAGAAGGTATGCTCAGGTGTTGGAATTAAAGGTATTTTCCTGGTCATCGGCAGTAATCTCTGGAGCCAACCAAAACACAATGTGAGGTGGACCATAGTGTTGGTAGTTACCTTGGTAGGTAGGTAGGTAGGGAACAAGGTAGGTAGGTAGCAAGGTAGGACCTTGTTGTAGGTAGTTACCTGTGATGGTGACCACCCAGTCGGTTGGACACCCCGAGTCCTGCGTCAAAATCTGAGACTGCGGTCGCCATTCCCAACATGGCTTATGGTGGCGTTTATTCAGTGCTGCAGCCACTAGCCACGTGTGGCTCTTCAAACTTAAATTAATAAAAATGAGACAGAATTTAAAATCCTTTTCTAATGCTAAGCGAAATAAGTCAAGCAGAGAAAAACAATTATCATATGGTTTCACTCATTTATGGAACATAAGAAGTAGGAAGTTCTGTAGCAGAAGAAAGGGAAGAAGAAAGGGGGGGGTAAACAGAAGGGGGAATGAACCATGACGGACTATGGACTCTGGGAAACAAACGGAGGGCTTCAGAGGGGAGGGGGGTGGGGGAATGGGATAGGCCGGTGATGGGTATTAAGGAGGGCACGTATTGCATGGTGCACTGGGTGTTATACGCAAGTAATGAATCATGGAACTTTACATCAAAAACTAGGGATGTACTGTATGGTGACTAACATAACATAATAAAAAATTATTATTAAAAGAATAAAAAATAATAAAACAAAAGTTTCGGGGCAAAAATAAATTTAAAAAATTAAAAAAATAATAAAATAAAATCCTTTTCCTCCATCACACTTCCCACATTCCAAGTGTTCAGTTGACCACCGGACCAGAGAGCTCACAGTAGAGCATTTCTATCATGGCAGAAGCTCCTGTTAGGGTTCAAGCTTTATCATGATCCTAAGAAAATCATGAAGAAGATGGACTCTCATCTCAGGCCA